>NW_007727116.1:513698-520007 GCF_000696425.1 Galeopterus variegatus | reverse complement strand
ACCCTCGGCGGGAGCGCCGTCGCGCTCCCAAGCGGCGCACTGTAGCAGTGCGCCACCGGGCCGGCCCGCTAAATAATTTCAAGGATAAAAATAAGTCTGAGATGTCAAGGGTAACTCCCTTTATCTTTTTTTCTCATGTTGGACATGTAACTCAGGCCTAGATTAGATGAGTTCTCTCAGTAAGGTTGCAGATCCTCTTTTACTGTAGTAGCATTTAAATTATGAAACGTCACCATTTTATACCTCAATTTATATAGCCTATGTGATGTTTTTAGGGAGCCTTCACCAGAGACATTCTGCTAAGGCCATTTTATAGAAAAGGTCTCTTCCTCATACATAGAAATCTTGTTGATTTACATAGAAATCTTTTTGATAAGGTTAGACCCATCTCCTGCCTTCATTTCTCTCTTGTAGGCATCCCCTTCCCCCTAATGAATTGAATAGATCATAGGCCAGGTGTTCCTTCAGACCTGAAGCGATTCTTTGACATTTAAGAGGCCAAAGAAATATATCTGGAGTATAGAAGGTATATCATCGAGGTCCAAGTTGTGAGCATAAATGTTTAAAAATGTGATCCTAAGCTTAGAGCCCAGAAGAAGAAAAGTAATCAAGGAATGTAAATGATTCTGAGAAAATGTATTTTACTGTAGTGTTGGGTTTTAGAGAGGAATGAACATCATCATGAGCCCTGTGATGAAATGAGGGGGAAAACACTGTAGTAGTTTAGTCTTAAATGTATTTAATAGCCTCTTTTGGCTTCATAGACTAAGAAATCTTTTGGGTAGTTAACTATAAAATATGCAGTAGATAAAAATGGAAGAATGACAGGTGCCTCTAAAATTCTTATTTTTCCCCTGTGTCAGACTTCTTGAGGTAAATTTGCCCTATATTTTAGGTGCCTCTAAAATTCTTATTTTTCCCCTGTGTCAGACTTCTTGAGGTAAATTTGCCCTATGTTTATTCTTCTGACAGATAAGCTCAGGAAGTTGGGAGGTTGTCCTGATCTTGGCAGGGACCTAATGTTACCGGACTCAGGTCCGGCTGCCTGCCCCCTGGAAAAGGAAAGAAAAAACCCCCGAAGTCAAATGGTTGGTGTTAGAAAAGCAGGTGTATTCAGCTGAAGGAGATGGTAGGCTGTCCCATCTTAAAGATTTACATTTACTGAGGGGTTTTTAAAGGAAGCGTTGAGGGAATGGAATGTGGGAGGTGAAAAGCAGGAGAGCAGGAGATGTGAGTTACGAGGAGTCCATTTCTATGGGTCAGGTATGAGGTCTTGCCAAAGTCTCATCTGGTTTCTGTTCTCATCTTTGCTGTTATCTCAGGACCCTGCAAGATTTTGATTTGCCCCAGTGTACTTCACTGGTGCCCAAGGTCAGCTTCAGTCATTTGGCCTTGATCATTTCTCAAAACTTTACAAGTCTCAAAGAAAGAACTGTTCACCTAGCAGAGTACTAATTAGCTTCTCGGCCTTGTTTTCTTACTTAGCGGGTGAGGTAAGAAAGTCGGGAGATGGGAAGAAATGGTGGAGAGAAAAAAACTGTCCTTTTAAAAATCCTCTTCCGCTCTGCAGCCCAGGCAGCTTTAGGTCCCAACATGGCTTCAGTTCTGCTCACTCCAACACTAGTACCATCTGTCATTAATGTGGATTTGTAATAAGAAATGAGTAGGATCAGTCAAGATGAAGATGGATCAGAATCTGAGGACAAGATGAAGCCTTTCTTTATAGGGCTTAATAAAACAAATAAAGCATGCACGAGGAAGAAACATTTAGAAATGAACTTTTAGTTTATTGGTGAATAAAAAGCATTGTACTCTTAAAGAAGAACAAAGAATTGACTAGGGTAGATGTCTTAAGGATTGCTACAGGAAAGCCTAAGTGCTCAGGGTGACTTTGAAACTCACTTTTTAAAAATTGTTTTGATTTTGAGTGATTGAGGAAAGAGTGTTTCATTTTTATGTGCTCACTGCTTTTCTTTTAATGCTGCATCAGATATTCAAGATTGCTTTTTACCACAGCTGAGTTCTTTTGTGGAAACTTGTTTTGCATGTTTGTTCAGGTATCTGTTTATATATAGAATTAAAGCAGCTTGACTAATATTTAAGAGTTATTATTTATAATTTAAGGAATTATAAAATTTTTTTGGAGTTTGTAAGTTCCCCATTCAACTGGACACGTGATTTTTTTTTTTTAAGTTATGGGAAAAGTGGAAATATGTCCTAAAATTTCTTTTCCCTTTTCCTTTTTCTGTTTAACAAAGTAAACTAATGGTTGGTGGCAGATGTTGTTTGATTCTTTGTTTGAATTTACAATTTCACCCCTGTGGTGGTAGCTTTAAAAAAAAAAGTGAGAAGCATAGCTAGCAGATGATTTCTGTTAATTACCAGTCCAAACTCAAAAAAGATTGTTTGAATTTACTGATTGACCAAAAACCCTTAAAGCCATGTTATCAGCTACAGTTTAAAAATAAACTAAATCTCTCAATGCTTAGTTAATAATAATGCTTTTGAAAAGCCAGGGTATGTATTTGTATAAGTAGACACTGAAAAGATCAGATGCCCTCATTTCTGATATATTCACCAATTTGACATTCTCATCTGTCTTGTTAATGAGATGTGCAGCTCCCCTTTTCCAAAAGCTCAGGTTGTTCTCATATTGACAATGGAAATTTGGCTTTTTGGAAAGAAATGACATCAGATTACAGTTAATGAATACATTTTAAGCATTATTTTCTAATGTCTTGAAAAGAGATGCCAAGTTATGCTTTTCTTCCTTGCAGGAACATATTCTCATTTGGGGAAAAACAAAAACAAAAACTTTTTCATTTGAAAAACTTAGAGCAAGCTATCAAAAACTTGGTTGCCCCTTAGTTACTCACCAATACCCACAAAAATTTAACAATAAAGTATAAATGTTACCGTATTGGAATTTTATGGACGCACATACATTTGGAGTATATAGTAAGAGAACTTTAGTATTTAATTCAGTGAATTGCTCATAGTAGGTGCTCTATAAATATTTGAACAAGTGAACTTTTTAGGTTAACACTTGTGATTTCTGATTTTCTTAAATTGTAAATAATAATTCTTATATATTAGTCCAGTCCTTGGTTATTATTTGTTATGAAAGTCCAAGGTCGCATCAATGTTAAGTGATGGAGCCAGATTTAAACCTACATCTGGTTGACCTGTAATCATTTGATCTGTGCTACTCAACTGCAAAATTGGTAACAATGAGAAATAAAGTCTGTATTTTGAGTCACTTTATAAATTGACAGTTTTATTGCTTTCCCACACCATTTTTCTGTTAATAAAAGCAATTATAGAAATTTTAGGAAATTCAGTAAAAAGTCCATCATCTTAATATCCTTAGGCTTGCTAATACAGTAATTTTGGCGTATTTCCCTCCAGCCCTTTTCCTAGGCATTTAAAGTAAAGCTTTTTAGTAAGTAGGGTATTGGAACATTTACAATTATTAGAATGTTGGAGTGTTTGATCTTTTTGTTCAATTGCTTTATGAACATAAAAAGTCTAATTGGAAGTAATCTTTGAAGACACTCATAGTTAAATGGAAGGAAGATATTTTAGCAGCTTCTTTCTTTAAAAAAATACTTAAAATTGTTAGGAAATCTTGACAATAAATTGTGCTATATATTATGACTCACAGAAGCAGTAAAGTTAAAAAAAGTTTTTTGAACAGTAAAAACATATGGGGAGTCACAACAATATGAAAGTACATAATGCCACTGAACGTGTTACTGAACTGAATGGAGTTTGTTTGCTGGTGAGCAACCGAAAGCCAAACCCTGAAGCACTGGTCTTTGTATCAGAGAAAAAGGTTTATTTGCAAGGTGGCCAGATGAGAAGGTGGGAGAAATATATCTCAAATCCACCTTGTCTGCCTTGGGAAAGAAGAGATCTTTATTGGGAAGTAGCTAGGTGTGCTTCTAGGCAAGGGGGAGTCGTGATTGGTTAAAAGGACTTGAGTGCGTTCTTCTGCTGTCTGGCAGGTATGCCTCTGTGTGTTCAGAAAATGGTGGTGTTAGTAGGATCTGGAGGTGGACGTTTCAGCCCTCTGATGTTAAAAGGTCACCCATCAGACATTCCTGCAGGCTCAGTAGAGAAATCTGCAGGCTCAATCAGTTTAGCCTGGCTTGTGTTGGGCCAAGATAACTCCATTGGTCCTACAAAACAACTTAGGCACAGTTCTGACTCCTGCACCAGAGACGTTATCTTAAAAGATGGATAGGAAGAAGGAGAGATTACTTATGGAAATTTACTGAAAGAACAAGCAATTTAAGTGACTGGTTACAGACTCTATACTTAAAAATGGTTACAGTGGTAAATTTTATGGTAAGTATATTTTACAATAAAATGTACAACAAGTAGGGGTATCATAGTGAATATTTTGGTCTCTCTATTGCCTACAGAAAACTCATTTCTTAATATTACCAACATGAAATACAGAAAATAGTGTATTCAAGAGAGTTAATCTCAGTGATTACGCTGAGGATACTCTTTCATCTCTTCTGTTAATTCACATTTCTGAGTGACTGTAGGCCTTCTCTGGCAGTGTGAAACTCAGCATTAATGAAGTGTTTATGGAAGTCAAAAGAACTTCATGCAGCTTGCTTAATTAACAGTCTTTGGGACAATTCCATACTGTATTTTTCCTCCTTGGTTTGTTTCTCAGGGATCTAGCATAGGTAAGATTTTATAGTAGATGGTAACAGCTCAATAAATGAGATTGCTATAAGGAGCAGAGATAATGAGAATGGCATTATTTCCCAACTTTGAGGAAGCTTATGGTCAAAATGCAGTGGTTCTTAAACTTTTTGTCTCAGGATTCTTTTACATGCTTAAAAATAATTGAAAGAACTTTTGTTTATGTAGATTATGGTGACATATTAGAAATTAGAACTAATAAATTTAAAAAATAAAAATAATAAAATCGATTATATGTTTGGGTAAATAACACTTTTAATGAAAAGAGTTTTCCAAAACAAACATTAATGAGAAACGTTAATTTACATTTTGCAATTCACTTTAATGTCTGACTTAAAAGAAGACAGCTGAATTCTCATCTGCTTCTGTCTGCCATTTGTTGTCATATCTTGATTGCTTTGAAGTATATGGAGTAAATCCTGCTTCAAACAAGATATGGTTGGGAAAAAAGGAATATTTTAATAGCACTTTCAGATAATCTTGGTCATTTTTTCATTATACTTCATCTAAACTTGATAAATAGTAGTTTCCTAAAGGTAAGTTGCAATGTGGGATCTGAAACCATGGATTTTTTATACTTCTGCTATGTTAAAATCCATTGGTCTATTTTGCACAAATGGATCTTATACCTGTGCATGTTTTAGTCGTTTAGAAAATATTGGTTCACTAAACTATGCATATCTTCCAAATGTTGATACTTTTTGCTTTATAACAAAAATAGTAAGTATATTGGTTAATACTGTATCACCACCAATCTCATCAGAAAAGTATTTAAGAACTGGGAAACTGTTAAGCTTATGGTGGCAGATATAAGTGTTACAAAATTCTAGTTTTTGCCTGAAAGTTCGAATTTTATCATTGGGAACAAATACTGTCATTTGTTTTCTGTGAAGTGACAGACTCAATTTGTTCATTCTTGAGAAAATGTCTGCCAAATACACAGGTCAAATTGAGCTCAAACAATTGCGTGTTATTCCTCAAGACAACCATCATACTTTGATGTGCACTAGAAGTGCTTAATGTGCATTTCTCATTTTTTCACAGTAACATTAAGAGACATGTACTCAAGGGTTGGGATTTAATAAAATTAATAATATTTACATTTTCATGAAAGGCATTCTTAAGTCAAGCTTGCTAATTTTTTCTTAAAACTGTGAGGGCCTGTTGGTGAAGAATACAATGCCTTGTATAGTTTGGTTCCACTGTTTTGGTTCATGCCAAGGTGTCAGTGGCTTTACCTACCATTGTGTGTGTATTATCAAGAGCACCATGAGTATGTTTTCCAAATAATCAACACATGATGTTACAAAATCATGCACGGTCTGTACGGTAAAAAAGCAAAATCATCATAGTATTATTTATTTATTTTGGGGGCTGCTGGCCAGTAAGGGGATCTGAACCCTTGATCATCTTAGCAAAATCATGCACGGTCTGTACGGTAAAAAAGCAAAATCATCATAGTATTATTTATTTATTTGGGGGGCTGCTGGCCAGTAAGGGGATCTGAACCCTTGATCATCTTAGTATATTGTTTTGTGCATAGTTTTGACTTCTCAGTCCCCCAGAAAGGGTCTCAGGGACAACCAG
>NW_007727116.1:511285-513150 GCF_000696425.1 Galeopterus variegatus | reverse complement strand
GGGGGGCTGCTGGCCAGTAAGGGGATCTGAACCCTTGATCATCTTAGTATATTGTTTTGTGCATAGTTTTGACTTCTCAGTCCCCCAGAAAGGGTCTCAGGGACAACCAGGCATCCACAGATTGTACTTGGAAAGCTGCTGAGCTAACACAAGTGGTTCTTAATTTTATTTAACACTCTTTTGAGAATCTGATGAAAGGTATGGACATTCTCCCCAGAAAGATATACTTAAATACCAAATTTTACATGTAATTTTCAGGGGGATTATAAATTTCCAGAAGCACTAGAACCATGGTTCTCAAATTTTGCATCGGAATCACCTGGAGAGTTTGTTAAAGTACAGATTGCTGGGCCACAAACCCCAGAATTTCTCTTGAAATTGGTCTGGAGTGGAGCCTGAGAATTTGAATTTTTAACAAGTCCCAGGTGATGCTGATACTCGAGCAATGATTCTTAACCCTGGACCAATTAAGTCAAATTGCTGGAGTAGGGGTAGAACTTTGTTTTTTTTTTTTTTAAATCTCCTCTGTCAGGGTTGAGAATCATTGCTTGAAGTCAAATGGAACCCAAATTAAGCCTCCCAAGTCCAGTGAGATTAAGAACATCTAATATTTGTACTACCTTTTATGACTTAAAAAGTGTTTTGGCAATCATTACGAATTTACTGTTAATAAGCCTGTAAGGTAGTTGTTATCTTTGAAGAAAAACTGGCTTGGTGTTCCTGAAATTGTAGAGTTATAAGAGCTCTGGGTTCTGAGTCTATGAAATGAACTAAAAGTGTAATTGCTGAAAGTTCTTAAGATAGTGCTGTACATTTAATCCTAAAGATTTTTTGCAGGTAGATATGTTACTAACCTTGCTTTCCTAAAAGATTCTAATTTATATTTCTGCTACCCCTTTGACAACACCAACCATTATTATAGTTTCTTTTTGAAATATAACACACAAGTGTGCACAAATGGTAAGTATATAGTGAGGTGAATTTTCACAAAGTGAATACACCTGAGTAACTAGCACCCAGCTCAAGAATCAGAACATTATCAGCGATCCATAAGCCCCTATCTTGTGTCTGTTGTGTAACCCTTTCACCAGCCATAGGTTAGTTTTGTATGTTTTTGAATTTGTTATAAACGTTTTTTTTGTTGTTGTTGCTGTTGTAGCTGGATAGATGACAAATTTTTGGCTAATGAGATATAGGTAAAAGTATCTGAAGAGGCTGTTTCTTCCTTAATAATAAAAAGGCCGAGAGAAAGCCTTTTGCTTGCTTTATCTTCTCTCCATTCCTGTCTGGGAACCTGGACATCAGGCTTGGAGATGCAGCACCCTTTTGTGACCATGAGGTGACAAGAAGGGAAAGAAAGCTTATATATGCTGAGGATGCCAGAGTGGAAAGATTCTTAAGTAGCTCCTAATACCATTGCTGCTGTGTGAGCCTGGATTGCCTATGTCTAGAGAAATAGTGTGAGACAAGTGAGTTTTATCCCTCCACTAGTTAGATATCCTTTTATTTGCAACTGAGTATGTTCCTACTTGATATAAAGGCCCTACATAATCTAGCCTTTGCCTGTCTTTCTGATCTGTGTTACAATTCCTACCGTTAACTGTGTTCTAGCCATGTTAGCTATCGGACAGATTGAGCTATGTGTCAAAACCCTGCTCAAATCCAAACTCCTTAGTATAATTCAGAGGCTCCAAGTGGTCTAGCTCTGCTGACCTCCCCTGATGTACCACTGCCCACTCTATCTGAATAGCAACAAAAACCTTAAAATGCCCAGTAAACCTTGACGAATATGTGCAAGATATTACTGGAGAAAAACACAAAATAGGACATAGAGACCTGAATTGGTAGAGATTTATAACATGTAC
>NW_007727116.1:510216-510987 GCF_000696425.1 Galeopterus variegatus | reverse complement strand
CTGGAGAAAAACACAAAATAGGACATAGAGACCTGAATTGGTAGAGATTTATAACATGTACGTGGATTAGAAAACTCAGTATTGTAAATTTGTCAGCTTTCTAGAATTAATTCTAACCAATGAGGGATTTTTAGAAAAAAAAAGTTCTAGCAAGTTTTTTCTTGAAACTTGAAGATACTTATATTGGACATCAAAAAGCAAGAGCCACGATAATATTTTTAGAGGAACAAGGAGGGTCGACTCTGCCCTGCTACATATCTAGACCTAAAGTTATACTAATAGACAAACTGACCAATGAGAGAAAAGATAAGGAAAAAATAAAATTAGATCTCTAACTCACACCATAATTACAGGTAGATTAAAGATCTAAATGGGAAAGCAGAATTATAAAGGTATTCTAGAAGAAAATGTCACAACAGTATAGGAGTGGGAAAGGATTTCTTGATGAGATATAAAGCACAAACCATGTAGGAAAAGATTAATACAGTTTATTTTGTTAAAATTTAAAACTTGTCTGAGATTGAACACACTGTAAATAGAGTTTAAAAATAAGCCATAAACAGAAAAAATATTTGTAATGCATTTAACCAACACAAGATTAGTGTTCAGAATATTCAAAACAATAAGAAAAAGACAAACAACCCAACGGAAAATTAAAGACAATGAACTGACAGCTGACAAGAGATGGAACTTGAATTGTTAGTAAATGTATGAGCAGATGATTTTATCAGTGTGCATGGGCTCATCTACTAGTATTTCAAAACTTCCAAC
>NW_007727116.1:506898-508541 GCF_000696425.1 Galeopterus variegatus | reverse complement strand
TAAATGAAGAATTGGACAAATGTACAAAGATATATGTACAAGGAAATTTATTTTAACTTTTTATTTGTAATGGCAAAAATCTTTTTATAGTGGTGAAACCAGTCACTAAATAAATTATGATATATACATGCAATAAAACGCTAAGGGTCCATAAAAAATGGTATATAAATTTAAAATTTTTATCTGAACAAAACATCTGTGATGTTTGAATAGTGAAAAGGCAGGAAAAAACACATTTAGAAACACACAAACTCACACACTTGCAAGGAAAGAAACCTGGAAGTTTAAACATCAAAATGTTCATGATGGTTATCTATGGGTGGTGACATCACAGATAATTTTCCTTCATGAAAATTTTGTTTTTCATTTAAATACTTATTATTTCTGATATTTTCATAGTTGGAAAGACCTTTACATTTATTTTGTTTTTGTGGATTGAAAACATAAAATGAAAAGCTGCTTTCTTACTATTGTGGTCCAATTACCATGGAGCAAGTAAATATTAGGTAGGCACTATTCTAGGTGATGGAGAAACAGAAAGCTCATAAGGGAACCAGGGTACCTGTCTTCATGGAACATCCTGAATGGGGGGATATGTAATAAGCAGGTAAACAAATAAATGAGTAAGGCATTTTCAGGTAGTGATTAAGTACAGGAGGAAAGTAAAACTGGATGATGTTGGCAATGATGGGAAGGGGTGTGTGTGCACATGGGTGGCTTTAAATTGGGTAGTCAGTGAAGTTCTCCCTGAGTTGCTTATCTTTGGGCTAAGGATTGGATGACAGAAGGAGCTAGACCTGTGAAGATTTGGGGCTGAGATCTTCAGGCAGAGCATACTGCAAGTGCAAAGTCCCCTAGGCTGAAAAGAGTTTGTCATATTCAGGGAACAAATAGTGAAAGATGGGGTGAGTAAAACTCAATGAGATTGGAGAAGTGAAAGAGCTAGCTCACATAAAGCCCGGTAGGTCATAAGGAGTTTGTACTAATGTTGCATTGCATGTGTTAGGGGACCCATTGCAGGACTTTAAGCAGGAAAGCAACCTGCTGATTTATGCCTTGAAAAGATCATTTTGCCTCTTGTGTTCAGGATGAATTGTAGGACAGCAGATGTGACAGCAGAGAAATCAGGAAGAAGTCTAGACAAGAGACTATGAGACTTGAATCCGAGCTGGTAGCCGTGGGACATAGACAGATTTGAGATGTATATTTGGAAGTACAGTTCGTGAACATCAGAACTGAGGGAAAGAACTTCTCAACAATAAAATAAGGCTCAGGGTGTCTCACAGGGTGTTATGGTGAGGCACTGATGCGTGTCGAGCATTTGTCATGCTTCTTGACACATAGAAGAGCTCATTGAATGATACCTACTTACCGGTATTATTGTTATTTTATTTTCAAGAACAGGGCATGTACCTTGAGCAAAAAGAACTTTCCTGTAAGAGTTAAATTACACCTCTTATATAACTCTGATTGGAAGTCTTTTACAGTACACACTGTGTGTTGGTAAAAAGTAGAGTATTATACTGTCTTAATTATTAGTGATCAGAGAGAGGAAAGATACATTGGTTTTCCTTGAGTACTTCACAATACTGAGCCATAAATATATGTATAAGTAGCAACATTATTCCTTTAAAAATCGTTAC
>NW_007727116.1:505099-506119 GCF_000696425.1 Galeopterus variegatus | reverse complement strand
ATGAAGGCTTTCTGTATATAACCTTCACAGATAATGACTTCTTATTTATGAAAAAATAATACATAAGCATTTAACATTGATAGAATGGTAAATGACCAATTATGATTTATAGTCACAGATAGAGTATATGTTTTCAGTGAACTTTATGTATAGTTTCCTTAATTTCAGTAAGTAGGGGACTGATTTGATTTGTGTATAATAAAATCTCTAATTTAATAGTGTATTTTAATTCAGAATCATATTAGAAGAGATGATCTCGTAATTGTCACCTAAAATGTTTCTTCACTGATTTTGACTGTTCATCTCCTTTTATGAACATATATGTGTATACACACACACATATGTATATACAAATATGTATTTTATACAAAATTGTGTTTTTATATGATAATTAAGAAAACAGAGAAAACAAAAAGAAAATAAAAACTCCATAATCATACTACTTACTGATTTAGTATTTTTTCTGTCCATTTATATTTTAAATATATATATTTCCTCCTGTATTTTGTTTTGTATATTTTTAATCTAAAAGACTGATTAATCTAAAAACACCTTTCCATTATTATTTTTTCTTATATATATTGTTTTGCTGTTTCAGTTACTAATATAAAATTGACCACTTTTTACCCCAAATTTTCAGCCTACTTTGAAGGTTATTATCTATGGAAATCTAACTGACTTTGTGATAACATATCTGTGGAAACATATCATTTATTCATATTTTGGGGACTTTCTTAGAACCTGCATTCCTGGAATGAAAGAATTTCTATAGATGGCATGGAAGACATATCTTAAAATATATCTCTGGTTTTTTCCTTACTATTTTTCACATGGTTCTTATTTATTTAATGTAGGCATAAAATGGAGGAAGATATGACTCTTTTACAGCCTTTTAGTTCTATTTAAGATAGAACTATTTCTAACAATATTCTAACATTTAGAATTTTCTAAACCATTTTCTAACCATTTTCTGCCATTTTCTAACAATATTACACAGAAAGTAATGGCAATAGCCAATAT
>NW_007727116.1:501582-504472 GCF_000696425.1 Galeopterus variegatus | reverse complement strand
TGTATTCCCAAATGCCTGTATTCCCACTTGTTTGCCATTTTGTTTCCTCAAACTTAGTAAATCCAAGCTTGAATTGTTTCACTTAACCACCCATTTTATATAGTTTGGCCACCAGTCCCTAGAATAGATATTTTGGCATCATCTTTATTCTTGTAACCAGACTGTCACCACTTATTTCTGGTATGCATACATTCCTCTTCAATTATCCTAATATAATGTTGAGTGTTGTGATTTGTCTTAGATTCAGTTGTCAGCAATATTAAATAACCTTTCTTATCTTCAAACATAAAAATGAGTTTTGTGCATATAATTTTGTCTTGTGAAGCATGAGTGGAAAGTGAGTGCCTTGGACAGGAGTCTTGTCTCATTCATTTTGTATTTCTAGCACAGTTGCCTAGCATATAATAAGTGTTTAAGAAAAGAGTTTTTTAAAAAATTTTAATTATTATTTTTTAATTGAAAGGTAATTTATTATACATATTTGTGGGGTACAAAGTTGACTATCAGTAGTTATGTACAATGTATGATGGTCAAGTCAGGATAGTTAGCTTATTCATCATTACAGTATGTAATCATTCTTTGTGTCTGTTAACCAATTTCTCATTAACCTCCCTTCCTCTCCCACTGTCTTCCCCCTTTCCACCTCTAGTAACCACAGTTCTGTTATCTCCTTCTAAAGGATCAACATATTAATTGTGACTGCTGTTTCTTTATAAGAAAGGTTTTTTGAATGAGTTGCCCAAAGAATAAAGGAAGTGTTCTTAGTTTTGTGAAATGACAGTCAGTTTGAATGGAGCTAATATTATTATTTGTCTATTTTTTATTTTACCCTTTTTATTATAAGAGTACAATACTTCAGTTGTTCATATTTCTTGATATTGTTAGAGGTATTCTAATGGTTCTCTTTACAAAACAGATTTAATGTATAAGACATNTTGTTCATATTTCTTGATATTGTTAGAGGTATTCTAATGGTTCTCTTTACAAAACAGATTTAATGTATAAGACATTTTTTTCCTTTCTTTTCAGGTTTTGGAAGGAAGGATGTTGTAGAACACTTACTACAGATGGGTGCTAATGTCCATGCTCGTGATGATGGTGGTCTCATCCCACTTCATAATGCCTGTTCTTTTGGCCATGCTGAGGTTGTGAGTCTGTTACTATGCCAAGGAGCCGATCCAAATGCCAGGGATAACTGGAACTATACTCCTCTGCATGAAGCTGCCATTAAAGGGAAAATCGATGTATGTATTGGTAAGTATTGTTTGTTTTTGTTTTGTTTTTTTATTTCCCCTAAATGGTAATTTTTAAAAATTTATTTATTTTTAAAATTTATTAATTATATATATATTTTTACATTCTAAGATGTTGTGGAGCATTTGGCGGTGAGGGGAAGAGGTGAAAGGGGAGGGGTATAGGGTGGAAGGATGAGGAAGGAAGGAGGGGGTTGTGGTCGAGGCCCATGGCACCCCCTTCATTCCAGCAGGGTAGCCCAGGGGACTTCTGGTGGCAGCTTGGTTATGGCTGGGCTGGATGCAGACTTTGCGGGGATGTGGCTGAGGCCCTTGGCCCCCAACACCCTGGCTTGGGAGGCTAGGGGGCTTCTTGTTCTTCTAGGTTTTATAGGTGTTCTTTGGTGGTGTTAGACCTTTACGATCTTTACTGGTTAGTATCAGAACTTTGTCTCTGATCTGTAAGGTTTTTTCTTTCAGTTCTGCGTTGGATTATTCGCTAATCATACCACTTAAACTCTGCTTTGGAACTAATTTATTGTCCTTTGCTTACTTCTAAAATGGGGGAACTTCCTGTGGAAACCAGCACTTGAGTCCTGTGGTTGACCTAAATTGCTGCTTTGCTGCTGATTCCCTGGGGAAGGCTTTTTATGCATCTCAGGTTTTAATTGTTGACCTTTTAAGCACTTCTGGGTCTTGTGAGGGTCAATAAACCTGGGTTGTGTGGAAACTCTGGTCTGGACCTGAGTCTTTTCAGTAAACTGCACCCACTGCAGTTCTGTATTCGTGACCAGTCTCCACTGAATGGGCCTGTGCTGATTGTGGGGCAGATCAGCTGTCCATGCTGCGCCCCAGTGTTCCCCTGCTGGGCCAGTCTCCCCCAACTCCTGCAATCCAAATACTTCAGTGACTTACCAGCCTCTGAGTGGCTCCTTTTTTCAGTTGTCTGTGGCCCCTTGCTCCTATGTTGGTCTTGTTTTTTATTGTGGTACAAGTACTGTTCCCTCAGAATAGGTAAGGGTTTATTGTTTCTTCTAGAAACAGTTTTTTTCCATCAAAAGGGAAGTAGAGAGATTATAATTGAAAATTGATTAAAAACATGATTCACGCATTAACTCTCCAAATGCAAGTCAAATGCCAAGTGGTATGGAACTAAATTTGGGTTTTTGTTTTGTTGTTTTTTTTAAATTTTGATGGATTGCTATTGTCAAATTTAGTTAACTTACAGTTTCTTTAAAAGACTGCAGATTTTCCATCCTTGCATCAGTGAGAGCCATTATAAAGTACAAGATCTTCCTGAATTGGATAACACTTGAATACTTCACATTGATTCAAGGAAGGTCATCTAGTATTAAGGCAGAGGCTTTTTCTTTATGTTGCTGAAATTGAACACCAGCCAGTTTATTGGTACTGGAAAGTTTTAACTGAGTGTTTCAAATACAGTAGTTCAAAGCTTGATATTTTCAGCTTAATATCTTCAGCTTAATATTTTCAGTATGTACTGTGATCTAAAAGAAAAGCAATTCCAAACAAAATTGAGCTTTTCAACCATTTTAAGTATCTAGATTATATGAAATTGCATTAGATCAGCATTTCTTTCTCATGTATTTAGGTTTTGCTTTATTGTATAGAATTTTGTGTTTTGAAATTTAAAGCAA
>NW_007727116.1:496292-501051 GCF_000696425.1 Galeopterus variegatus | reverse complement strand
TTCTCATGTATTTAGGTTTTGCTTTATTGTATAGAATTTTGTGTTTTGAAATTTAAAGCAAGTAAGCTTCTAGAGGACAAGCATCGTTTCTTCTGAGTGTATCATCTATTTCTTGATACTCAAGGTGGTGATACTCATGTTTGTTTAGTCCATGGCAGGTTGATTTAATAATTTTAATAATTCTTCCTGGATGACATCCATTTCGGTATAATAAATTTTTTAAATGATAAAACTCAAGTATAAATGTCATTTCTAAAGGTAGAGTGGTAGTACCATTATTAAGATTTTCCCTTAATAATGATTAAGATTATTCCCTCTTCATAGCCATCTATTCAACTTCCAATATATTTTTTAGTATTTCTCAAATTATTGCAATGCCTGACATATTTCTTTATTACATTCTCTGTTATTATCCTTTGTCACTTCATCATTCATTGACATGACCCTTTGGATATATTGTCCTTTTAGTTTCTTGACATCTTCTACTTTCTATTGATTATCTCATTTTCTCCTGAGTGTGTCACTGACACAGCCATATCTTGGACCAAATCATTACTAACTTGAAAAGCGTGAACATATAACTTCCTCTCTCTGACCACAAAACCTCTTAAATGATTTGTTTTTGTATGTGATAACTATTATTGAACTTTCAACTTCCCTGCCATCACCTCTTCTTGCTTCATCTTGTTTATATCCGTTGGATTTTTCTCAGTCATTAGCCATAGAATTTTATACTGTTTTCACCTTCTTAAAACACTCTCCTTTCTAGGCTTCAGTTTTCTATTTTCCTGCCTCTACTTTTCTGAATTTTTCATTCTATCAGTACTTTGAAGATCTTATTGAAATTAATATTCCTTTCCTCTTCTTAATCCTCCTCCCCAAAGTACATAATGAAAGTGTTCCTTTTGTCTAGTTTTGGCGAAATAACGGACTAGATGTAGGGCTTAAATTTTTAAAGAATGGATCTCTGCAGCAGCCCCCAACTCTCACAGTCCTCAACAGGCTTTGGCACATACTGCCTGCCTTCTGCTTGTGCCATATAAAAGTTGAGGGAAGGGGAAGTGCAACCTTTGAAACTATAATCAGAATGTAAATGGGGATATATAAGTGATGCCACTTACTTAACCTCCATGTTTCATTATATGTGAAATGGGAATACTATCCTTACTTCACAGGGTTCTTGAGAGGATTAGCAAATTCATATAAAGTACTTAGAGTACCTGGGATGGTGCACATTCAATAAATATTGTTATTACTGTGTTATTATTGTTGTTGCTAAGATCTCAACTTGAATTATGCTACTGTGTTGTATAGATTTCCTAGTTTCTTCCATTTGTCCTTTATTGATATTTCTTAAAAATGTCAATTTAAAAGTGTTTAACCCATGTGTTTCTATCATAGATGCTATTTAGCTACCATCGAAAAGAAGAAAGTGTAGGTTGAAGTTATTTAAAAAATCAACTTTCAATGCTTGTGTAATTAAACCAACTACTTAAGACAGAGGGGCATGGAGTTTATTAGAGGAATGTTGATGATATAGTATTTATATTATATATAACTAATCTAGTTTACTTCAGAAATGAACACGTTTTCTGCCCTTAGAACTTATTCATTTCTCCCTACTTTTTCCTACCCCCAGAATACAAAGTCTTCAAAAAATTATAGTTTTACTTTCTGAATATAGGCATACCTCATTTTATTGTGCTTCCCAGATAATGCATTTTTTACAGATTGAAGGTTTGTGACAACTGTGTCAAGCAAGCCTGTTGGCGCCATTTTCCAACAGCCTGTGCTCACTTTGTGTCTCTATGTCACATTGTGGTAATTCTCAAAACATTTCAGACTTTTTCGTTATTGTTGATCTGTGATCAGTGATCTTTGATGTTACTGTTGTAGTTGTTTTGGGGTGACATGAACTGTGCCCATGTAAGAAAATAAATGTTGTGTGTGTTCTGACTGCTCCACTGACCAGCCATTCCCCTGTCTCTTTCCCTCTCTTTGAGCCTCCCTATTCCCTGAGACACAGCAATTAAGACAATGAATAACCCTACAGTGCCCTCTAAGTGGTCAAGTGAAAGGAAGATTTGCATGTCTCTCACGTTAAATCAAAAATGAGAAATGATTAAGCTTAGTGAGGAAGGCATGTTGAAAGACAATGAATAACCCTACAGTGCCCTCTAAGTGGTCAAGTGAAAGGAAGATTTGTATGTCTCTCACGTTAAATCAAAAATGAGAAATGATTAAGCTTAGTGAGGAAGGCATGTTGAAAGCCAAGGTAGGCTGAAAGCTAGGCTTCTTGTGCCAGTTAGGCAGGTTGTAAATTCAAAGGAAAAACTCTTGAAAGAAATTAAAAGTGCTATTCCGGTGAACAACCGAATGACAAGAAAGTAAAACAGTCTTATTGCAGATCTAGAAAAAGTTTTAGTGGTCTGGAGAGAAGCTCAAACCAGCCACAACATTTCCTTAAGCCAAAGCCTAATTCAGAGCAAGGCCCTAACTCTTTTTAATTCTGTGAAGGCTGAAAGAGGTGACGAAGCTGCAGAAGAAAACTTTGAAGCTAGCAGAGGTTGGTTCATGAGTTTTAGGGAAAGAAGCCATCTCCATAACATGAAAGTGCAAGGTGAAGCAGCAGGTGCTGATGTAGAAGCTGCAGCGAGTGATCCAGAGGATCTAGGTAAGATAAGTGATGAAGGTGGTGACACTAAACAACAGATTTTCAATGTAGACGAAACAGCCTTATATTGGAAGAAGATGCCTTCCAGGACTTTCATAACTAGAAAGGCTTCAAAGCTTCCAAGGACAGGCTGACTCTTATTAGGAGTTAATGCAGCTGGTAACTAAGTTGAAGACAGTGCTCATTTACCATTCCAAAAATCCTATATCCCTTAAGAATTATGCTAAATCTATTCTGCTTGTGCTCTAAAAATGGAACAACAAGGCTTGAGTGACAGCACAGCTGTTTACAGCATGGGTTACTAAGTATTTTAAGACCACTGTTGAGACCTGTTGCTCAGAATGAACATGGTCACCCAAGAGCTCTGGCAGAGATGTACAAGGAGATTAATGTTGGTTTCATGCCTGCTAACCTCACATTCATTCTGCAGCCCATGGATCAAGGAGTCATTTTGACTTTTTTTTTTTGTCTTAAGTCTTATGATTTAAGAAATATATTTCATAAGGCTCTTGCTGTCATTGATAATGATTCCTCTGATAGATCTGGGCACATTAAATTGAGAACCTTCTAGAAAGGATTCACCATTCTAGATACTATTAAGAACATTCATGGTTCATGGGAGGAAGTGAAAATATCAAAATTAACAGGTGTTTGGAAGAAGGTGATTTCAACCCACATGGGTAATTTTGAGTGGTTCACGACTTCAGAAGTGATAGAAATAGCAAGAGAAGTAGAATCAGAAGTGGAGCCTGAATATGTGATTTAATTGCTGCAACCTCAAGATAAAACTAACAGAAGAGGAGTTGCCGCTTATGGATGAGCAGAGGAAGTGGTTTCTTGAGAAGGAATGCTACTCCTGGTGAAGAAGCTGTGAGCATGGTTGAAATGACAGCAAAGGATTTAGAATATTACATAAACTTAGCTGGTAAAGTAGCAGCACCGTTGGAGAGGATTGACTCAAATTTTGAAAGAAATTCTACTGTTAGTAAAATGCTATCAAACAGCATCCCATGCAGCAGATAAGTCTTTTGTGAAAGGAAGACTCAATTGGTGTGACAGACCTCACCATTGTCTTATTTTCAGCAACTGGCACAGCCACCCCAATCTTCAGCAACCACCTCCTTGATTAGTCAGCAGCCATCAACAATGAGGTAAGACCCTCCACCAGCAAAAAGATTACTACTCACTGAAAGCTTAGATGATTGTTACCATTTTTTAGCAATAAAGTATTTTTAAATTAAGGTATGTACATTTTTTTTAGACATAACATTTAGACATAACATTGCACACTTGTGTAAATATAACTTTTATATGCATTGGGAAACCAAAAAAATTTGTGTGACTTGCTTTATTGTGATAGTTGCTTTATTGTGGTGGTCTAGATCCAGACCTGCAACATCTCCAGGTATGCATGTATATGCAATATGAAATTCCATTTTAAAAAAAGCAGATTGTAAGCATACCTTTTGTAGAGTCAGCTGATACAAGATCTGGGAGCCATAATGGACATTTGTCATTTTTTTTTCTTACAAATTTTATTTTATTTTGTCAATATACAATGTGGTTGATAATTGTGGCCAATTACTGAAACCTCCCTCCCTCCTCCCTCTCCCCTCTCCCTCCCAACAATGTCCTTTCTGTTTGCTTGTCGTATCAACTTCAAGGAATTCTAATGGTTATGTCTTCTTCCCTCGCACCCACCCCGGTTTTTTGTGTGTTTATTTATTTTTAGCTCCCACAAATAAGTGAGAAGGTGTGGTATTTCTCTTTCTGTGCCTGACTTGTTTCACTTAATATAACTGTCTCTAGGTACATCCATGTTGCTGCAAATGGCAGTATTTCATTTTTTTTTTTCTTTTTCCTTTTTGTCTTTTTTTACTGACTGGTAACGGGATCGCAACCCTCGGTGTTGTGCCCACACCGCGCTCACCCAGTGAGCGGGAACCGGTCTCCACACGGGATCCGAACCCTCGGTGGGAGCGCCGTCACGCTCCCAAGCGGTGCACTCTCCAGTGCACCACCGGGCCGGCCCTCATTTTTTTTTATAGCAGAGTAGTATTCCATTGTGTAGATATACCACATTTT
>NW_007727116.1:490765-492648 GCF_000696425.1 Galeopterus variegatus | reverse complement strand
GTAGTATAGTCATTTTCACTATATTGATTCTTCCAATCCAAGAGCATGGGATATCTTTCCACCTTCTTGTGTCCTCTTTAGTTTCTCTCAGCTGTGGTTTGTAGTTCTCATTATAGAGATTTTTCACATCCTTGGTTAACTCTATTCGTAAGTATTTTAGTTATTTGGTGGCTATTGTGAATGGGCAGGCTTTCTTGATTTCTCTTTCTGCATGTTCACTATTGGAGAATAGAAATGCTACTGATTTTTGTGTGTTGATTTTGTATCCTGCTACTTTGCTGAAATCATTTATCAACTCCAAGAAGTTTTTTGTAGAGGTTTTAGGCTATTCGATATATAGGATCATGTCATCTGCAAACAGGGACAGTTTCACTTCATCTTTTCCAATCTGGATGCCCTTTATTTCCTTCTCTCCTCTGATCGCTCTGGCTAGTACTTCCAACACTATGTTGACTAGGAGTGGTGAGAGTGGGCATCCCTGTCTAGTTCCTGTTCTTAAAGGAAAAGCTTTCAGCTTTTCCCCATTCATGTTGATATTGGCAGTGGGTTTATCATATATGGCTTTAATTATGTTGAGATACTTTCCATCTATACCTAACTTATGGAGAGTCTTTATCATGAACGAGTGTTGAATTTTATCAAATGCTTTTCAGCTTCTATAGAGATGATCATATGGTCCTTGTTTTTGATTGTATTGATATGGTGTATCATATTTATTGATTCATGTATGTTGGACCAGCCTTGCATCCTTGGGATAATCCCACTTGATCATGGTGTATAATTTTGCGTATGTGTTACTGTATTCTGTTTGCTAGTATTTTATTGAGTATTTTTACATCGATATTCATCTAGGATATTGGCCTGTACTGTTCTTTTTTAGTTGTATCTCTACCTGGTTTTGGTATCAGGGTGATGTTTACCTCATAGAATGGCTTTGGGAGAATTGCCTCTGTTTCAGTCTTTCAGAATAGTTTGTAGAGAATTGGTGTCGATTCCTCTTTGAATGTTCAGTAGAATTCTGTTGTGAATCCATCTGATCCTGGGCTTTTCTATGTTGGGAGGCTTCTGATAACAGCTTCAATCTCTTTTATTGTTATTGGTCTGTTCAGATTTTCTACATCTTCTTGGCTCAGTTTTGGTAGTTTTTGTGTGTGTCCAGAAATTTATCCATTTCATCCAGATTTTCAAATTTGTTGGCTTATAGTAGTCTCTAATGATTCCTTGTATTTCAGAGGTATGAGTTGTAATAGTACCTTTTTGATTTCTAATTTTTGTTATTTGGGTCTTCTCTCTTTTTTTTTAGTTCGCTGTGCTAATGGTTTGTCAATTTTATTTATCTTTTCAAAAAACTAACTTTTTGATACATTGATCTTTTGTATTATTTTTTGCGTTTAAGTTTCATTAAGTTCTGCTCTGATCTTAATGATTTCTTTCCATCTGCTAACTTTGGGTTTGGATTGTTCTTGTTTTTCTAGTTCTTTAAGGTGAAGTATTAGGTTGTTCACTTGCCATCTTTCCATTCTTCTGAAGTAGACATTTAATGCCATAAATTTCCCCCTTAGTACTGCTTTTGCAGTATCCCACAGGTTTTGATATGATGTCTCATTGTTTCAATAAATTTTTTGATTTCCTTTTTAATTTCTTCTTGGACCCATGTGTCATTAAGTAGAATGCTATTTAATTTCCATGTGTTTGTATAGTTTCCAGAATTTCGTTTGTTATTGATTTCTAATTTTAATCCATTGTGGTCTGATAAAATACATGGGATTATTCCAGTTTTTTTGAATTTGTTGAGACTTGATTTGTGACCTAACGTGATCTGTCCTGGAGAATGATCCATGTGATGATGAGAAGAATGAATATTCTGAGGTTGTTGGATGGAA
>NW_007727116.1:485189-487206 GCF_000696425.1 Galeopterus variegatus | reverse complement strand
ATACCCATGACTTGGATATCTGAGTACTTAAGGTTGTCTGATACCTCTCTTAGATTTCTTCTATGTTTTTAATTCTTTTTTCTTCTTTTTTGTCTGCCTGTGTTATTTCAAACAGCCCATCTTGAAGGTCAGAAGGTGTCTCTTCTGCTTCTGCAAGCCTGCTGGTTAAACTCTCTGTTGTGTTTTTTATTTGGTTGAATGAATTCTTCAGCTCAGCAAGTTGTGCTACATTCTTTTTCAGGACATTGATTTCCTTGTACATTTCTTCTTTCAGGTCTTATATACTTTTCCTCATTTCATCGTGTTGTGTAGCTGAGTTTTCTTGTATCACATTTAGTTTTCTTAGCATTATTACTGGAAATTCTTTGTGAGACATTTCAAGGGCTTCTTGTTCTATAGGATGTAGAGCTTGAGAATTATTACCCTTAGGTGGTGTACTTTCTTGATTTTTGTGGCGGGATATTTCATGGTCCACTGGTTTGACACTATTGTCTGGGTAGGATGCTGCTGGAGCTGCCAGTTTGGCACCTCAGTTGCATGGTCGGCCCTGGGTCTTGGTCCTCTCCAGGAAGGTGCCTTTGTGGTCGGCACACACTCGGCTAGGCTGGGGATGGAGTCCAGCGGCGGTGAGGCCTACCTGCTCAGTTGTGCGCTGGCACCATGGGGCACATCGTCTCCATGGATCTCGGGCCTCTCCGATGGAGCGCCTGTCTGGTCGGACTGTGCAAGCTGTTTTGAAGCAAAGATCATTGATTACAGTGGCTTATTGCAGGTCATGGCATTTGTTTGTTGGTTGTATTGACTGTTGCTAGGACAGTGGCTTAGTTGGAAAGTTCTCTTGGGAAAGCCCTTTGTGGCAGTGCCTGTTACAGGCATACCTGCATGAGCCGAGTTCCATTTTGTTAGGGTTTGACATAAGTGTCTTCATTTTGTTACAACTTTCATAAGTCATACATTTATTTATTTGTTTTCTATTCCCAACTCCGTGCCTGTAAATAAATGGAAGAACCTTATCTGCCTTATTTTACACTGTATCCCCAACTAATACACTTCTGTGACTACTCAGAATAAAATGCCTACTATGTGCCAGAACCTCAGTGTGATTTTAAATTTGCATTTCCCTGATTAGTAATGATTTTCAGCATCTTTTCATGTGCTTCTTGCCTATTTGTATTTATTCTTTGGAGAAATGTCTGTTCATATCTTTGTCCGTTTTTTAATTGGGTTGTGTATTATTGAATTGTAAGAGTTTTTATATATATATAAATATATGTGTGTGTGTGTGTGTATATATATATATATATATATATTCTAGATACCGGTTTTTTTGTTACAGAATGATTTACATATATTTTCTCCCATNTTTATTCTTTGGAGAAATGTCTGTTCATATCTTTGTCCGTTTTTTAATTGGGTTGTGTATTATTGAATTGTAAGAGTTTTTATATATATATAAATATATGTGTGTGTGTGTGTGTGTGTATATATATATATGTATATATATTCTAGATACCGGTTTTTTTGTTACAGAATGATTTACATATATTTTCTCCCATCTTGTGTGTTGTCTTTTCACTTTCTTGAGAGGGTTCTTTGAAATATGAATGTTTTAAATTTTGATGATTTGATTAATGGTGAACATTAAAAAGTCTGTTTTTTCTTTTGTTGCTCGTGCTTTGCTGTCATATTTGAGAATCTATTGCCAAATTATAGGTCATGAACATTTAACCCTATGTTTTCTTCTGTGAGTTTGAGAGGTTACATTTAAGTCTTTTGATTCATTTGGAATTAATATTTGTATATGATTTGAGGTAAAGGTCCCCACTTCATTTCTTTTTATGTTGCTATCCAGTTTTCTCATTTAGTTGCTCATAATATTCCTTTGTAATCCTTTTCATTTCTGTAAGCTTGGTAGTAATGTACCCCTTTCATGTATGACTCTAGTTATTTGTGTCTTTTTCCTTTTTTTCTGGGTCCGTTTAGCTAAAAGTTTGTCAGTTTATATTATGCATGTGCA
>NW_007727116.1:480431-484332 GCF_000696425.1 Galeopterus variegatus | reverse complement strand
TTTTCCTTTTTTTCTGGGTCCGTTTAGCTAAAAGTTTGTCAGTTTATATTATGCATGTGCACTCTTAATTTTTTTGTTTTGGTTGTTGTATGGTATTCCATTGTATGGATGTAGCACAATTGATGTCTCTAGGTTGTTTCCAGTTTGTGGCTGTTGTAAAGAGAAATTCTAGAAACATTGGTATATGTGTCTTTATGTGGACATATTTTTTCATTTCTCTCGGATGGATCCCTATAAATGGGATTGCTAGGTGGAGTGATAAAAGTATGTTGGACTGTAAAAGAAGCTGCAATTCCCTAATAGCTAAACACGTTGAGCATATTTTCAAATACTTAAAAGTCATTTGTGTATATTCCTTTGTAAAGTATCCGTTCAGATCTTTTAACTGTTTTTGTTTGTTTTTTGGTACTCTTTTTATTGAGTTGTGAGAATCCTTTTCATGTTATGGCTTTGGGTCTTTGTTGGATGTGTGTATTGTGATACTTTTTCCCAATCTGTGCTTTGCCTTTCACTTTGTTAATGGTGTCTTTAGACAAGCAAAGTTGTTAATTTTGGTGAAGTCCAATTTATCAGTTAAAATAGAAAAAATATTTGGTGTTTCACCAGCACTGGAGTAATAAGGTAAGATTTCCATTTGACAATTATTCTTAGATTAAAAGCAGTTTGTAGTGAAATAAAATTATAGTTTTAATTATATTGCAAAAATGCAAGAAAGAAGTTTTTGGTTTGAGGGTGTCTGCTTAAAGTGCTTTATAACAGAGTGTTTAGGATACATTTTTAAAAATAAAAATGCAAGAATAACTATTCCATATCAAAAATTGAATATATTATGTGACTCATTTTTAAGATGTCAGGTGGACCTTGTTTAATTAGAAAATAATTATCTAAAATTATCTTTTGTGAATAGAAAACTCATTAATTCCTAATACTTAAAAATTTGGGGGTTTGTGCTTTCTATTAATGTGTTCTGTTAGCATTGTAAACATGATCTGATTTTCCAGGATCAAAAGACACATAGAGATTCTTTAAGCTATTTCTTCATGTTTTGGTAGAATTCTCATAGCTTTACATATTCTCACATTATTAAGAGACAGGAAATATGAACAGATTAAAGTATCAAAGACTGGTCTTTATAGTTCTGGTATAACTTTCAGTTCTCTTTGGCATCTGGAAGTAGAGTAGTCCTCTGTCCATGGGATGTATTTACTTTCTAATGCAACTGTAGGGCCAATCTCTTAAACTCAATCAGGTAAAATGTGAACCTAAGAATATTCTAAATTGGTTAGTGCCCTGTTAAATACTCTTGTAGTATTCTGCTGAGATCTTACTTGGCTCTTTTTGCCTGGTAGATTATTAGTTCTCTGTGGTAGGGAACTAATTATAATTGTGTTCTTCCCTCTCATATTCTTATTGACTATCACTGGTATCTAAGTATTTACTCAAGAAATGTGTATGGAATGACAAAGCAATTCACAAGAAGATGGCTTGGTTCCGTCTGACTTTTTTGTATTAGTCTGCATTATATGGATAAGGAAGCTGAGCAATTTTCTACTTCTTGATTATATGATATTTTGTAGTTCCTTTATTTTAAAGTAATGTGAATTTACAGTATGCCAGAAACTCCCATATGCGTATAAAATATAAAACACGTTTTTTAGTAAGATATAAATTATGTGTAGATTATCTGCCATTTATCAAATAACTGCTTATTTTTCATTACGATGGGTAGTTAAATGTTGATTCTAATTATGCGTTGACTTTTGGTTATAATGGGTTTTCTATAAAGAACGGGGAGTTAAACATTTTTTTCTTGTTATTTATAGATTAAATCCATGAGTTGCCCCTCTCAGGAGCTGAGGAGTTGAGGTAGGGGGGGCGAAGAAAGAATGGTGGTAAAATTTACTAAAGTTTACTAAATTTTACTAAATTTTTTTACTAAAATTTGCTAAAAATTGCATACATAATTACTGTAGTAAAGGATTTTCTCTTGAGACAGCTTAACATACTTTGCCAAGTAATTTCACCCACATTTATATTCTGTGCACAAGGCAGATGATTCAGATTGCCTACCATTTTACCAGTGAAGGAAGGAGAAAGTTGTTACTTTGCCACAGTCTGTAGAGCGGATATAAAGTTGTCATAATAGAAATGTTGTCTTGATTGAGAACCAAAGTTTCTCTCTGCTTAGTGAGAATTTTTTAAGAATATATTTTAAGCATAAAAAATTAATTTCAGTCTGTAAGCCTGCCAAATTAATTCTTTTTTTAGTTTAGCTTTTTATCTGCTGAACCATCTAATACTTAGCAAATTTAAAGTGGAAAATAATCTTTACCTAGCTCTACCAAAAACAAAAAACTTAATCTTTCTACATGACTTAAACCAGGATTTTATATAACTCACTCCTGAAGTAATTTCCGTCTCACAATTTCCTATAACTCCTTTTTAAATATCTCATGTCTAGAAAGATCTATTTACTTTCTCCGTACAAACTCTGTTGTAGTNTTTTAAATATCTCATGTCTAGAAAGATCTATTTACTTTCTCCGTACAAACTCTGTTGTAGTTTAAATTACCTGATTGCTTCCATAGTTACCTGTCCTTTGATTAAGTTAATGTCCTGGAACTTGGTGTGGCATGGAATTGGGGATGGGGGAGAGGATGGTGGAATCAGTGTTGGACTGCCTCTGGTACATTTTTATCTTCTGTTATTTTAAATATAGTATTTTGAAGGTTAACTACTTTCTGGGTTTTGTCTTAATAGTATTATTAGAAGCAATAGGTGTTCATTAAAGAAAAATTAGAAAATGCACTGATAACAAATGTCATACCTTGTTTTCTGTTCCATTTAGACCTATGCTGTTCGATATGGTAAGCCATTAAAATTAATTACAATTTTAAAAGTTAAACATTCAGTTCCTTGGTTGCACTCACCACATTTCAAATACTAATAAGCATATCTGGCTGTTGGTTATTGTATTAGAGAGTGCAGATACAGAAATTTCCATTATTATAGAAATTCCATTAGTGCTATTAGAGCCAGTGAACCTGTGTACAACATTTTACATAAAAATAGGATTATTCCATGCATACTGTTTTTTCTCATTTTTCTTTTTGTGTTGTAAACATATTTTATTGTCAGTGAATTTTTTTATGTAATCTCATTTTAAAGTTTTTCAATAATTGTGTAAAAAAAACCTGTTTTTTCAGTCAGCATCCTTTTTTAGGCCATTTAGGCTATTTCTGATTTTTTTTTTATAAACAGTACTATAGAGAATATCCTCTTCATTTACTTTAGGGTAAACTCCTGGAAAACCACAGCTTCTTAATAAAGACCAAAGAAATTTTTGCTACTGGAGAACTCTACTAGGGCTCTTACTTCGGTCTGGTGAATTATCTATTCATATATCATCCATAAATGAGCTTGGTTGAGAAGAGTCATTTCCCCCACCTTCCTCACTCTTTGCAAAAGCTAGTCGAAGATTCATTGACCATTTGGGAATTTGATTCTCTTGGTTTTGTTTCATTATTGTCTTCTTTTCCTTTTCCTTCCAGAATACCTCCCTTCTGCATTTTTAACACCAGTTTTCTATATAAAAAATGAATTGGGATCTTTTAAATAAGTCTCAATGTAGCATTTTATAAAAAAGCATAAAATTTTATAAAATATAAAATTAAGGCAAAGTTCCATACTTGTATCCTTAAAAAGAAGAGCCAAGAATGATAGTGATTTTTCCTTCTGTAACAATCCCCACTGACACTGAGCACTGTTATCTTGATGACTTGACTACTTAAGTTCAAACTGCTTTCAAAAATGTTAGACTATTTATACATGTATTTATATTAGTACAAATGTGGTACTACTTTAGTAGGCATTCTGGATAATGGTGGTAAATGTACACATT
>NW_007727116.1:478401-479526 GCF_000696425.1 Galeopterus variegatus | reverse complement strand
AGGAGGAAAAAAGGCAAAAAAACAGGAACAAAAAAACGCATAGTTTTTAAAAAAGTGATACAAGGCTTTATTAATACTTAAGTCCTTCTGTTAGAAGAATTATACATTTGCATTTTGATGGTTCAAAACAATCTGTGGATTTCAGTGAGATATGTGGCTTAAGTTTGGGGTTGTATGAAAGTGGTATTTGAGACAAATGGCTCATGTAACCAGGCAGTTCTCACTTTGCATGGTTATCATGTTATCTGAAAATCATGTATATTATAACTGTGTCCTCTCTTTATAGACAGTTCTGTGGTAACCAAGGTTTCAGACACAGGACCAGATTGGAGATAAAAATTTAGAGAATCCTTCTCACTCATTTGCAGTTAGCCAAACTAGAAAACTGATAAGTATCATAATTGTATTTACAGGCTTAACACAAAATATTGCTCTTATTTTAGTTCTTGAATTATGTAAATCTGCTAATTGTCTTTTGATAGGGTAGGTGTTAGACTTTTCTTCTGTAAACAAAATCCAGGATTAAGAACATAAACCTTACTGTGATTTGTTTCATAGCTCCAGATATGACACTGTAAAAACTTACTAAGAAATTACACTATGTATTCAAATATATGTTTATTTTGTGTCAGGCCTGAACATTTATAAATTTCCTGTTGTACAGATAATGATGGTTGGACACAGACGGCACATATTTTTTTTGGCCTGTTTGGGGCACAGTTTTGAGTGTCGGTCTTTTGAAAAAATATTCTTGAGTGTGTGGATTGAGAGAACAAGAACAAGAAATTTTCTAGTGGGTCCCCTGAAGTGAATCTGTGGCTGTCATGGGTGTCTTTCAGAATCATTATTTCAAGTGCTCCCACAGGGGGCTTCTTTGATGGGATTGTTAGCAAGAGGACATTGATTATAAGAGTAGTAGATAAGGTATTTTAGGACAAATGTGTAGATGTGCCCTTTAGAATTCACTTAAGGAGAAGAAAACTTGAGTTATAGTTCTGGGGTGTTCTTAGCTTGTATTTGTATAGAATGGTAAGGTAGAAATTAAGTGCTTGGCTTTAGAATTGTATGTGAATTCCAGTTTACCACTTAAAAACTGTGATATTTCAGAAATAATTTGCTTTTAGC
>NW_007727116.1:474401-476929 GCF_000696425.1 Galeopterus variegatus | reverse complement strand
ACACCGAGGGTTGCGATCCCGTTACCGGTCACGAAAAAAGACAAAAAGGGAAAAAAACAAACAAACAAAAAAACTGGTTTTAATTGTCTTAATGTTATACACACATAGGAAGTTTGTCTGGAATACTAGTAAGTCGCTGAGGCCTGGAGAGAAAGGAGGTTGGGTTCTCAGTTTAGAGAAGGAATCAGAAAGGCAGGTGGAGAAGTGTGTGTAGGGTTTGCCCTTTCTTCTCTCCCAGAGACAGATTGGGAAGGAGCTTTTACATGTGGTCATTGTCCCTTAGCTGTAAAAATTCTGTAATCCGATAGCAAACTTACATGATAAGAGTATAAAGATACTTGTTTTATTCCTTAATGGATATTTCATTTAGCTAAATCCAGTCAAGTTTTAAAAAATTAATCTTCTCCTAAATAAAAGGAAGCACAAAACAACAATTGGTGTGGCACAGATGATTTCATTGTTTCTAGGGCTTTTGCCAGTTTGCCTCTATTTTAATCCAACAGATATTTTTTAGCACTGTATATACATGATTCTATTTTTGAAAGGCAGATGAAAAGATCCTTATTGGGATGAGACAGGATGAGTTGAGTTCCTATAGTGTGCCAGGAACAAAGCTAGTTTTGTATATATTGCCACATTTAATCACAACAGCAATTCTCTGAGTTAGGTAGTGTTTTATGAAAGAGGGAATTGATATTGACAGTGGTGAAGTAACTTGGCCACGGTCAGACAGTTACTAAGTACATAGCAGTATTCTAAAACTCAACTTTGTCTGAGTCCTGGGACAGAGCTTTCTTTCAGGATTTACTTTCTAGAATTTCCATGTAGAAAGAGATATGCTATTATAGTCACTCTTACATTTATTCCAGTGCCTGCCTTCTCTTGTAATTAATTTTGGTTTGTGTAAGCAGATAATGCTGATTTCACAAAATGTGTTATGACCTGGCTTACCTCTATTCATTGCAAAAGGTAGATAATTGATCTTGGATATAAAAATCTGCTTTATATACATACAGAATATCTATATGTAAATTACTGCAGATGTAATGTGCCTTTTAAAAAAATCTTGATTTTCTATATTTAAAAGAAAACGACAAAAGCAAAATTTAATTGGAAGATTCTTTGTATTATAATATTTCATGCCCAAGTTTGACCATNATGTGTAGATGTGCCCTTTAGAATTCACTTAAGGAGAAGAAAACTTGAGTTATAGTTCTGGGGTGTTCTTAGCTTGTATTTGTATAGAATGGTAAGGTAGAAATTAAGTGCTTGGCTTTAGAATTGTATGTGAATTCCAGTTTACCACTTAAAAACTGTGATATTTCAGAAATAATTTGCTTTTAGCCTCAATTTCTCGTTTATAAAATGGGCATCATATCTACTACGTAAGGTTGTTATGGGAAGTTAATTGAAATAATACATCCAAAGCAGGTGGGGTGTCAGTAAATGCTTATTTTCTTCCACTGTCTTTCCCCTTGTGTGGCAACAGTAAGGTGTTTTCATAGATCATTTTTGTATTCTGACACAGAGTGGACACTCAGTAAAAGCTTAATGACTGACTGGCAATTAATATGCTGCTCTTTGTTACGATCAGTGTGAGTTAGTATTATGTCCTTTGTTTCATATCCTTTGTAATTTTGTAAACTTGAATTTTGATTTAATAAGAAGTGGAGCAAATTTTTTTTTTTCCATTGTGATTTAGGTCTTTTAACCTGATCAGTGGAGAAATTGCGAATAGGATTATGGAAAATTATTAATGTAACTTAAACATATTCTTCACAAACATTTCAATAGCTGGAACATGAAGTTCCATTGGTTTGCTGTGTCCAAATATAAAGTGTATAAAAGCTTGATAAAATTGAAGAGGTATGAACAGTGGCTTATATTTTTTTAAACAAATTGCAAACTGCCAGAGGATATCATAGTTGCTAATTCTTAAAATTGTTACCTACTAGGAATGAAAGAAGGAAAAAGGCAGAGTAGCTAGAAAAAGGCCCTCTTTTCCTCTTCAACATGGAGGAAAGGCACCAAGGTGGAGATATGAAATATGTGATTCAATACTATTATTAAAAACAATTGGTAATAGAATAATATATTGAATCCAATAGAAAAACAAAGCTAAGTTTATTTTTTTAATTATTTGGTTTTAACCACATAATTTAACTATTTCCCAAAGAATGAAAACTCCTTAAGTTTTATTCTATGTTTCCTCAGATTGAACATGCAATGGTACATTCAGGTTTCAGTCTGTTGAATCAGTTCTCAGAGGCATAGGAAAATAATAGTAGTGATATGATTTCTTAAGAAACTAAAGTTCAGAGCAGAATCAGAATGTTATGGTACAGGTTTAATTCTGTTTTCCTTGGGGAAATGTGTTTAAATATGTAAATTTAAACCTTGTAACTAGTAATATTAAAACTGGTTTGGGCCGGCTCGGTAGAATGCGGCACTTGGGAGCACGGCAGCACTCCCTCCGAGGGTTCGGATCCCATATAGAGACCGGTCCGCTCACTGGTTGAGCGCGGTGC
>NW_007727116.1:472205-472989 GCF_000696425.1 Galeopterus variegatus | reverse complement strand
AAAGCAAAATTTAATTGGAAGATTCTTTGTATTATAATATTTCATGCCCAAGTTTGACCATAAAGGTTAAAGGAGATACAATTAACTCCTTAAATCACAAATAGAAGAACTTTCCCATGTAAATTCAATAAAATTTTATTCACTTGGATTAATTATTTGAGAGGGTAATTTAGTGTTTTTTAATGTCTATTTAAAAAATTGTTATGTACATATGCTTATGATATCCTGGGCATTGTTCTAAGAACTCCTAGAATGTCTATTTGTTTTGTTCTCCTAACAACCCTGTGAGATAAATACTATTACTATCTCCTGCATTACAGATGAGGAAATGGAAGGACAGAGAGGTGAAGTAGCTTTGTAGGGTCCCAGAACTAGATAGGAGCAGAACTGGGATTCTAAACTATGCAGTCTGGCTCCAGAGTTCAGGCTCTTAACCACAGCTGTGTTCTTACCCTAGCTATGGTATGTGGCCATTAGTAGGCCCAGCAGACTTAGTAGAGAACTTGATTTTGACTTTTTAACTTTTTTTTTTTTTTTTAAGAGAACCGCAGTCTTATTTTTCCCAGTAAGGTACATGGAAAAAGAGTTATAAATGGGTATCTATGTAATGAGGCACATAAAGGCAAATGGTTCACTGGGGTGTAATTAAGTAATTTATCACAAGTATGCTAGTCCTAGATGATGGCAGAATTATGAATTTTTGCTCACTTTTATATGAGAAGCAAAGACTAAAAAAAGTATGACTAAAACCTTGGAATTCTGCAAAATAGAAAATCACTTCTTA
>NW_007727116.1:467659-471049 GCF_000696425.1 Galeopterus variegatus | reverse complement strand
TGCTGTTATCCAATATATAAAAGTGTTCAGAGAATGGAGGGAGCATAGATCTTCATGTATTCCGCCTTGCACGTGTGTGTGAGGGAGTAGGAGGGATCTTGAGAACGTGAAGGGCAAGGAATGATTTTGCCCCTTTGGGGGATATTAAGAAATGCCTAAGGACATTTTTGGTTGTCGCAACTGAGGGGCAGGGGGATGATACTGGCATCCACAGGGTAGAGGTCAGGGTTGCTGTTAAACATCATATAAGGCACAGGACCGACCACTCCCACAGTTAAGTACACACAGCGAGACAAGCCAACGCAAAAGCCAAGGCCTGTCTATTTAAATTGGTAAAGATGCAACAAGCCACTTTTAGATTTAGGTAGTTTATTACTTGCATAGGTAATAAAATGGGTAAGCCAAAGGGGCTAGCTCCCTATGGGTCTTGTACCACATACCAAAAAGGATGACATTGAAAGAAAAAGACCAAATGACTGCATTAAGAGTTGTTGAAGAGCCAGTAGAGGGGGAAAGGCAGAAAGCCCCATACCTCCTCAGAAGTGGGAATTGATGAAACACTGTCTCATGACAGCTTCCCATCCTGTCTTGTTCACAAAGGATCACAAGGCATTGAGCCAACACTCAAATTAACTGCAGTTCATGTCTTTATCTGTGTGCCCTATGAGGATACTTGCAGAGTCTCCAGGCCATCATGGTAGAGCCATTACTCTACACCTGCAGCAAAGAATTATCTGGTCCAAAATGTCAATAGTTCCAAAGTTGAGAAAGTCTCTGTTCGAGAGTAGCACTGTTTAATAGAAATATAATGCCAAACACATAGGTAATTTAAAATTTTCTAGTAGCCACATTAAAAAGAAACAGTTTATATCAATTTAATAAAGTATTTTATTTAACCCAATATATCCAAAATATTATTTCAACATGTAATGTGTATAAAACATTATTTATAAGATTTTCTACATTTTTTTAACTAGATTTTTGAAATCTGGTGTATATTTTATACTTAAAGCACATGTTAATTCAAGTAAAATTTTCATGAGTAATACTTGATCTGTATTTGGATTTCATAAAATTTCCAACTGAAAAAACTAGATTCACATACCTGAAGCATTCCAAACATTAAATATTTCTCAGTAACTGAATCAACAACTATTAATTTTTAAATTAATAAGAATTCAGATCAGTCTCTCTAGCCACATTTCAAGGATGCAATACTTTGAGAATTACTAATCATCTTATTTTATGGCTAAAGAGACCAAGCTAAGCCTACACAACCATTACATCAAAACTGTTTTCCTGAAACCCAGCTCCGTTCCCTGTTTATAACATTAGAATACCTGTTCTTAAGTCTTCATTTTGGAAAAGCTTTACAAGTAGGTTACATTAGGCCATGAATTATATAACGAGGTTCTCAGAGGTTCCTCCAAAGGATACTAAGATGAAAAAAGCATACTTCACTAGTGAATGTCATTGCTTAATCATTGCAGAAGACACTATTGAGCATCAAAGACAGTATGTTCTTATGTTCTCAAGAGAAACTAACTTATTAGCATGAGTATGTTGAGAGAACAGAATTGGTCACTTCTTTTGTGTCCCAAATTTAATTTGGCATACACAGTATTTATTTCCTATGAATGTTATAATTCGAAGAGTTAAATGAATAATTTACCCAGAGGTCAAAACTCTGCTTTAAAACAAAGTAGATCTTAATAACGTATAGGATTCTAAAGAAAAATGCAAAAAGGAAGTAAAATAATGCACTATTTTGCAAATGAGAATAATTATTACATTTATATTAAAGAATTGTGTTTTTGTTTTTGGTTCAGGATTAGACCTATACCTTGTATATCTTGGTTGCAGGGTAGTATTGTAGAAAACCTTTCAATGTGTCTACTTTAGAAAAACTTTAGACAAAGTAGACACACTGAAAGGTTTTCTACAATACTATTGCCATTTATTTAATATATTTTTTAAAGTATGACATAATTGATACCACCTAAATTAAATCCATCTCACGAATAGAAATATGCTGTTTTTACAACTACAAAATAATTCTTTTTTGAAATTATATGCGGAAACAGATTGTACTTAAATCTCTGCTGAATATGTACTATATAACATTTATATTAACAGAGGCTCACAAAAATTTATCTTCAATGTAGTTTATATACTATTAGTTTATTAACTTGCATATTTTCTTTTGAGTTGTCAGCTACTTTCTTAGAGTTGTTGTTCCTAATTTATATGTGAGAAATTCTTTTTTCTACATGATTAGTTAGTTTATCCTGTTTGACTTTCTTCAACCTGTAGATTGATGTCTTCTATTAGTTTTATGAAAACCTCAGGCATTATCTCTTCAAATATGTACATATTTTTTTCCTTTTCTTCTAAGACTGATCACAGCGTGTTAGACCTTCTAATTTCATCCTTTGTCCAACCTGTAGATTGATGTCTTCTATTAGTTTTATGAAAACCTCAGGCATTATCTCTTCAAATATGTACATACTTTTTTCCTTTTCTTCTAAGACTGATCACAGCGTGTTAGACCTTCTAATTTCATCCTTTGTCCTCTACTCTCTCCTTTTCCTCTCCATGCCGCATTCTTGGAACCACCTATTGACATAGTTTTCAGTTCAATAATTTTCCGTTCAGCTGTTTCTAATCTGCATTTAATCCTCTACTGAGCTTTATAGAAATCAACTTTATTTAGTTATAACAGAAAATCAACTTTATTGTGTTTGAGGTAATGAAATAAAATGAGTCCATTTCGATGAGTTTTGACAAATGTGTGTACTCATATAATCACCACCACAATCAAAGATAATAGGACATTTTCATCACTCCTAGAAGTTCTCTGGTGCCCATTTGCAGTCCATTGCCCTTATCCTCCACCATCCCGAGTCAATAGTTTATCTCTTTTCTGGAACTATAGATTAATATTCTAGTCTAGAAATGTATTTTTTGGTTTCTAGCTTCTTATGCTCAGCATGCTTTGGAGATTTCATCCTTGTTGTATGAAAATTAATTTGTCTCTTTTTATTGCTGAGTGGCATTCTGTTATATGTATTTTGCTTATCTTTTCACCTGTTGGTAGATATTCAGATAGTTTTCAGTTTTTTTACTATTAGAAATAAACATGAACATTCATGTGCAAGTCTTTTGTATGGACACAGGAGTTTGTTTATTTCCGTTTGGGTAACTACCTAAGAGTAGGTTTGTATGCTGGGATATATGGTAGTGCAAATTTAACTTTATAAGGAACTGCCAAACTGATTTCCAAAGTGGTTAAACCATTTCTTAGGCTCACCAGCAATGTATGAGAGTTTCCAGTTGTTGGGAGCCTGAAGCCCCACACCCCTTCTTGTGAGACCACTCCTACGTGACAAT
>NW_007727116.1:465504-467232 GCF_000696425.1 Galeopterus variegatus | reverse complement strand
TCGCACCCGCACCGCACTCAACCAGTGAGCGGACCAGTCTCTATATGGGATCCGAACCCTCGGAGGGAGCGCCGCCATGCTCCCAAGCGCCACACTCAACCAAGTGCACCACCGGGCCGGCCCACTGCCAGTCTTTTTAATTTGTATTTCTTTGTTGATTAATAATGTTGAGCATCTTTTCATGTGCTTATTAGTAATATATGTATCTACTTTTGTGAAGTGTCCTAGTCTTTTGCCCATTTTTCAAATTGTATTGTTTGTCTTTTAATGATTGATTTGTAGGGGTTCTTTATGTAACTTGAAGAGTTCTTTATCATATATGTGTGTTGTGAGTATTTCTTCTAGTTTTTGTCTTGCCTTTTCATGTTCTTAATGGTAACTTTGGAAGAGCAGAAGTTCTTGATTTCGATGAAGTACAACTTACCGGTAATATTTTTTTAAGGTTCAGGCTCTTTTTTTTTTTTTCCTAAGAAATCTTTGTATATATACCAGGTTCGTAAAGATTTTTTGTTTTAGCCTTTACATTTAAGTATGTGGTCCTCTGTGAGTTAATTTGTTTGTATGGTGTGAGGTAAGAGTTGTTTCATGTTTTTTTCCCCTGTGTAGATAACCAGTTGTTCCATCATGATTTGTTGAGTAGACTATTTTTCCACCATTGAGTAATTGTACCTCCTTTGTCAAAAAATCAATTGACTTTATATATGTTGGTCTATTTCTGAGCTCTCTTGTTTCGTTGATATGCATATCTATTCTTATTCCAGTACTACACTGTCTTGATTACTACAGCTTTATGATAATAACTCTTGAAATTAGGTTCGTGTGAGTCCTTTAAATTTTTAGTTCTACTGTTTCCTACTTGGTTCTGAGTGTATCTATCCACTTCTAAAGGCCATTTTTTTTCTTTAACTCTTTGAATATATTTTCTTTTTTCTTTGAACTTATTTATAATTGCTGCTTTGAAGTCTTTGCAAACTAAGCCTAACATCTGAGCCATCTTGGGTATGGTTTCTAGTAATTGCTTTTTTTTTTTTCCTTGACTGGATCATATTTTCCTTTTTCTTTATATGTCTAATAACTTTTGTTTCAATAGGGGGCATTGTAATAACTCTGCAATGTTTATTTGCATTTGTTATCTTCCTCTGTATAATTTTTATTCTTGTTTTAGCAGATAGTTCAATTGCTGGTTCAAAATCATCCTGAATTTGTGGAGGTTTGGTTTTAAGTTTTGTTAGTACAGATCTGTGAAAAGCCCAAGGTGTATTCTATGTTTCTTTAATGTATAAGGCTTTATCTCCAGACTCTTCTCTGCAGACCTTGTTGAGGCTTGATTTTAGGTTTTATAGTATGTGTCTAAACTAGGGCTTATTCTAGGGCAGAAGTTCTCAAACATTTAGTCTCTTAGAGTTCTTAAAAATCATTGAGCATACCAAAGAGCTTTCGTTTATGTGGGTCATATATACTACATTAAAAATCAAAACTAAGAACTTAAAAAAGTTATTAATTTATTTAGCAAATAAACTCACTACATGTTAGCATGAATAACATTTTATGAAAAATGACTATTTTAAAAAAATAGTGGCAAGAATGGAATTGTTTTATATTTATGCAAATCTTAATGTGTGACAATGGAAGACAGTTGGGTTTTCGTATCTGCGTCTGTGAGCACTATATTCTGATATGTTTTTTGTGGTTGAAATACATGAAGAACGTCTAAATTTATAGTTGGAA
>NW_007727116.1:464284-465243 GCF_000696425.1 Galeopterus variegatus | reverse complement strand
ATATTCTGATATGTTTTTTGTGGTTGAAATACATGAAGAACGTCTAAATTTATAGTTGGAAGAGGCAAAAATATATTAATAACCTTTTCAAATAATTGTGGATATTCTTCTTTGATACCATATTCAAACTTGACAAATGGTAGGTTCTTAATGGTTAATTGCAATGTAGAATCTGAAACCATATTAGAAAACTTTGTATCATAATCCATTGGCTGTCTTGCACTTTGAAAAGATCTTATACTCATGTATGATTTTATAATAATTTCCATTTGTCATTTCAAAAATATTGGTTCACTGAGTTAGGCAGATCAACTAACACATTGACACATTTTATTATACTATATCAAAAAAATTACATTTGTTATTTTCATCCCAATGTCAGCAGAAAAGTCTGTGAATTTGGAAGTTCAAACTCAGATAGGCAAGTAAAAATGTTACAAAATTCTAATTTTTCCTTGAAAGCTTACATTTTATTGCATTTTGAAACATGTCTGCCAAACGCCTGAGTCTGAATAACATAGTTTTGGGGGACAGTTGTCTTTTTAATTAAAAATGATACTTTATGACAAAAAGTGGCTAGTTCAGCTTGCAACTCCAATAATCACAGGAGTCCTTTTCCTTGAAACAACCATTGTTGTTTGATATGCAGAAGTCCTTTATGTGTACTTTCTAATTCTTCACAGAAAATATTTTTAAAATATGTATCTAAAAATCAAGATTTAATAAAATTAATTTTTATTGCTTCATCAAGGACATTTTTTTTTTCTGTTTTTAAGATGTAACCTCTTTTGTTAAATTTTATTTATTAAGAATTTTCATGAGATACAAAGCTAATTGTCACCCCTCATGCCCATGACGTGAGGGCCAGATTCATACTGGGGGCATATCCATTACCAGAAATTACTTTTGTACCCGCTGTCCCCACCCAATTATCCTCCAACCTCCCTTCCCCTTCCCCG
>NW_007727116.1:460598-463932 GCF_000696425.1 Galeopterus variegatus | reverse complement strand
CCTTCCCCTTCCCCGCCCTCCCCCTCCCTCCCCCTTCCGCTTTGTAGCCTTAGGCATGTTCCTCCCTCTGTAAGACCACCGCACTACTGTGGTCTTTCCTTCTTCATCAAGGACATTCTAATGTGAAACTTCCTTTTTTTTCTTTTAGTGCAAATGCATGGTGGTGAAGAATGTAGTGATTACTAGTACTTTTTGGTGGCATCTCCTTGATTTGTGCTGTTACCCTCAGTTTTATCCTCCATTACTTTTGCACCATCAGTGCAAATATTAATACAGTGAAGCAAGGAATTAATGTCTTAATGTTATTCTGAGAACCATTTTGACCTTGTGGACCCCAGCTCTCCACTCTAGGAAATGATGTTTATTCATAACTAAGGTGGCCTTTCTGTTTTGGTTTTGCACCATCAGTGCAAATATTAATACAGTGAAGCAAGGAATTAATGTCTTAATGTTATTATGAGAACCATTTTGACCTTGTGGACCCCAGCTCTCCACTCTAGGAAATGATGTTTATTCATAACTAAGGTGGCCTTTCTGTTTTGTCAGTTCTGACCCAGGTATGCTAAAGAGGTGTTTTTAGGTTCTCTTTATTCTTTCAAGGCCAGAATTCTAATTTCTCTCAGCATTGCTCTCTCCCAGCACTTCTCAAACTCTACTAACTCTGTTGTGCTCTCAACCCATAGAAGTTACTCCTTGATAAGCTTCAGGTGGTCTTGTCCTGCACATGTATAGCTCAATCTACAGCTGTGTTATCACAGGGGACCCCTACAAAGACATCTAGGGCCTGCTCTCTGCAAAGATCCCTCTTCTTCACTTCCCCACCCAGCAGATTCCGTACAATTCTTCTGCCCTGAATTTGGTTCTCTGTCTTCTCAGCTCAGCATGACCACCATGTTCTGTTTTGATTCCAGTTGTGTGCATGTGGTTGGCAAATTGTCTCATGCAGAAAGTTGGGCCATTATGGTAGCGAACTTGTGAGTTTCCCTTCTTTCAAGGATTACAATTTAGCACTGCTGTTGACTACTGCCTGCAGTTAGTTACTTCATCTATTTGTCCAGTTTTATAAATGTTTACTTCAGTGAGGAAGGGCTAATCTGGTACTCCAGTGTGGCTGGAAGTCAAAGTCCTCATTTTTAATTTTAGTTATTGTATATTTATTTCTATAAGTTCTGTTTGGTTCTTTTATAAATTTGCCTTATCACTTTTTATAGTTTCCTTTTCTTTAGATCTTTCAGCTTGCCTTTTATTTTATTAAACATAATAAGCATAGTTCTTTTTATAATCTGTGACTAATGATTCTGGTATGTGAAGTTTTTATGGGTCTGTTTTTGTGTTGTCTGTTTCTGCTAGTTGTTGCTTCTGTATTTTAGATTACTTGTATGCCTGGTCATCTTGGCTATGTGCTGGACATTTTACTACATATTTATTTATAGGAGTTACTGATGATCTGGGACCACCTTAAATCAAATTCAAGGCTTGAGGTAGCCTGGACACACAAAGTTTCGAACCAGAGCTATAATTCTGTACTAGGACTAGTTCACATCCACTTTATCTTAGTCCTGAGGGATAGCCCTTATTATGTAGGGAGAGTCTTTTTTATTACAATCCTTACTTTTGGGGGGCTCTGGGTTTCTATTGTTTTTTCCCTTGCTCCATGAGATGTTGAAAGGACAGTGTATATTTTTCTGGATCAATAATTGCCTTCAGAACACTGGCAGCTTCCATACATGTTTACTCTCTGGATTTCTTTTGCTCTTCAGTTTGTAGCTCATAATTCTTTAACTGTCTCATTAGCTCTTACATGATTTTAGAAAGTTGTATTTTTGTTTTTTGTTTTAAATCTAGTTCTGTTCATTGTTTATAACCTAAGGGATGGTCCAAATAAGCTAGTCTGCTATTACTGAAAACAGAAAATTGTGTCATTTAAGTTCTAATTGAAATTCATTAAGCCATACTACTATATAGGATAGCACTGGTTACTTGAAGTTTTATGTTTACTGTTAGTGGTAAATCAAGTCTTGGTAGTTAAAGAAAACAAACATTAGCTTGGCTACTTTTATGCCATAAAAAGTATATCTTTTATGCCATAAAAAGTATATCTTGAATGAAAATATAAATGAGTTTTTAAAAAAAATCTGCAGTATATAAATATATACAGTCTTATAACGGCATAACTTATGATGTTATATAGTTATTAAACCATTATAATATTGTACATATTTCTATAGAAGAGACTGACTGAATATGTATTAACTCCAGGATATATCATATATTTCAGTTAAAAAAAGTAATCTGTCAAAGCTTCTGTGTGTTGGCGAGACTCCTATACATTAAAGGTTATAGTTAATATTTGGTCCTTTGCGGTTTTGCCATAAAATTAAAAATTTTGTTTGCTTAAGACAGTGAAAGGAACTTGGTCCTTTGTGATTCAACTTTTGAAACTCAATCTAATAAATTAATATCTCTGTATTCTTGAAGATTAAGGTGCTTATCATTTCTTGGAAAACATTTTAACATAAACTTAAAAAAATTTTTTTTGAGTGTCTGTTCGTTATGAAGAACAATTTTAGACTCTTATTGTAGCTCTAAGTTCACTTAACCAACAGAATTTGCAGTATTTCAGTAGTGTGATAATTTACTTTAAAAGGCTTGCTGCATGTTTAGCTTCACAAATTCACAGTGGTTTTATTTCTTCCTTCTTATTAAATCAGTTAATAGTGTCTAGTTAAATACAGTATATTATGATAGCACTTTGAGTTTTCTAGGAATTTGACAGAATGAGGCTTAGAAATATTTTCTTTTTATTTGTAAGAATTAAAATGATGCAAATAGCTTAATAGTTTTGAGGAATGAAATGAGACAACATGGCTAAGGTCATGCTTTTTGAATCTGGCCCTCTGTAGCTGAATGATTGCACCAGAAATGAGACAATCACATGTCTTTCTTGTCATAGTTAATAGTTTTGAGGAATGAAATGAGACAACATGGCTAAGGTCATGCTTTTTGAATCTGGCCCACTGTAGCTGAATGATTGCACCAGAAATGAGACAATCACATGTCTTTCTTGTCATAGTTCATTTGAAAATGTCTTGAATATTGTGATCCTACCTTAGTTTTAATGTTGTTATGCTAGCTGCTGTATTTTCTCCATCCCTCTTACCTCAAAAAGAGATAAATGGAGTTGATACATCAGTAGAACAACTAGAAACAACCATGTCTTTGGGATTTGAGGTTTGATAATGTCCCAGTTGGTTAAAAATGGTATAAGGGCATTTTGAATGCCATAGTTCTCTTGAATTTATGTACTGAATATTGTTCAGATTTTATTTTCTTT
>NW_007727116.1:454598-460163 GCF_000696425.1 Galeopterus variegatus | reverse complement strand
CACCAGATTTGAAGGCACTTTAGAATGAAGTTTGATTTGAGGAATTGCCTGGGGAGTAGTTTGGGACATTTTAGTAGGTACCAACAATATTCAGTGATTATGGTCTCAACTTTTAGTTTTGTTTTTTTTTGTTAAAGTGTTAGGATATAAATGAAAACCTTTTTTCTTTTTCTTTTTTCTTTTCTATTTTGATTTGGAGGGTGGGGGAGGAAGAGATTGTATTTGAAGCAACTTTTTTTTTTTTTTTTTTAAGATTTAATCTTAATGCTTTAAGTCTTTGGTTGTAACTATAAAAGCATTATCAGAGATTGGAGTCCTCACCCTAGATACCTAGAGATCACCTGTCTAGTCCAGCTTTTTTACTTTATAGGCCTGGGAACTGAGGCCCAGAGAATTTTATGTGGGCTCTGGCTCAGTGCTTCTCAAATTGTCTCTGGTAGAGGACCAGGGTTCCTCCCCCATGCATGACAGACCAATAAATTTATAAAATACAAATAAAATGAAGCACTGGAAAAAGTAATTTTAAAATGTCAAACATAGTTCTAAATGCTTACCCTCAATTTCTGTGCTTATCTCAGTGTAGATGGATTATAAAGTTTTGGGACTAGAGCATTCCTTAGACCACACTTTGTATAGCACTGCCTAAGGTCAGGGGTCAGCAAATTATGGCCAATAGGGCAAATAGGGCAAACCCAGGCTCACTCCTGTATTTACATGGCCTACAAGCTAAGAATTTTTATATTTTTAAATGTTTTTTTAAAAATCCAAAGAAGAATAATATTTTTTAACACATGAAAATTAACAGAAATACAAATTTCAATGTTTTTACGTACGATTTTATTGGAACACAGCCTTGCTCATTCATTTCAGTAATAAGTTTAGACCCCTGCTCATCTAATTGCAGATACTTTTACTTCTCCTAAAACTTTTAACTCTACTGAATTTTATTTTTAACTTAAAAAAAATTTTTAATCTGGTGAATTAAAAATGGTTAAATATTTTCTAACATGGATTTTGTTGTCAGCATCTGGTTCAGAAAATTCAGCTGCTTCTTTCCTGATGCTGCATTACTCTACGGTGGATGTGTCTGTGTGTTCAGGTCCCATGAAAGAGATAGTTATGACCCCCAAAATGTTTTGAAAACATATATTTTAAGTAAAAAGATCACTCTTTTTAAAGTCACCTAAAACAAAACAAAACTGTAACTAAACTGTAATGGCGGATATCTGTTACAAAATAGGAAAAGCAATAGGTAAAATATTGGTTACAACAAGAAAGATTGAGGTTTTAGGTGACTTTTGGCGGAGTAGTCAGGCTTTCAATATTTTGCCTCTTTCAGTCATTGAAAGTTACAAAATGAAAGCTCGCATCATGTAATTGTCAAACTCTATTAAATAAAAATATTCCTTCTTGTTTAAGGCAGGTTCTGAAGTTTCTGAAGTACGCAGTAAAAAACTACTTTTCATGGTAGCTGTTAATTTTGTTTTCCTACCCTTTGCATGGGATCACTTAGTAACTACATATAGAGATAGTTATTAGCTTTCATTTGATTCTTGAGTCTGCTTTATTAAAAAGACCCTTGATAAGCCAAATTTTCATACTAGAATTTCTTCCTGGAATAAAGAATATGGTGCTGTGAAAGCTCTCTTCATTATATGGAAAGAGTGACTATAGTTTGATATTGTGGTACTTGCTACTTTGTTCTCCTTACTCTTCAGTNTGATCATTGCTTACATTCGAGAATGAAATAATATAGAAAGACTTTGCAAGATCTCACTGCATCTTCTCAGCCATGGCCAGTTTTTATTATTCTCAAGTCTGAAACTACTCGACGTCTACTAATGGAAGAGATGCAAATGCTCATCTTCCTAGCAACTGTGTCCTAATTCTGTTAAAGGCTATTGTTTGTCCTCTATGACAAAGCCATTGACTTGATGGCTTTTGCATTAAAGGAAGAGGAAGAGCTTTATAAACAGCTGGACTTATTGCTTAATAATATATGAGGATCTCCTTCCTAACATTCTAAAGGAATTTATGTATTTTAGCTTGGAACTGTTAATGAATAAAGATTTGAGGCTCATCAACAGTAGTGGCTCATAATTTGTAATTGGATTGTATTTATTTGGACAACTTTTTAATATATTTATTAGTTTGATCATTGGTTGGGTAGCATTATGGCAACAACTCCCTGTGCCCAACACACACATACTCACTAGATGTGGCTGAGAAATGTTTAGGATTAATAAAATATTATATCTGGATTTTACCTAAGTTGGTTCTGTCTTTTGCAGGAGCCTTCGTATCTACGAATTCTCTGTAGCTACTTTCTACCCAATATAGCATGTGTTCCATTCATTCCTTAGCATATGTGATAGTGATTGAGTTTCTGTTTCTAAAAATTTTTGGAGGAAAGAATTAGAAGGCAGTTCTTTTTTTCATCTCGATGCAGATGACCAGAGTTGTATGCATTACTATGTCTGTTAAACTTCTTGGAAGCAAGCCAGTATGTTATGGTGAATTTCATGTGTAAGCAGTGAACCACTAAAAAGCTTGCATAGTATTACAACTGTTTTGAGGAGAGGAAGCACTTGGAAATTCAGCAGTAAAGCAGCAGCAGCAGCAAGCAGCCACAGTGGTAGTAAAGATAGGGCAGGTTCACAGCATATTTCACAGTGTGAGTCAGTGAGCACATAGCTTCCCATACTGCTGCCTGAAGGAGGCAAACCAAAACTGTCTGTTGCAAGATTTTCCTAGTTTCATGTTTATGATGTTAAGTCATGTGATAATACTGTACCATAAGTTGTCAACTTCACTTTACTCTAGAGAGGATCCTTTGCTGCAGTGCTTTTTTTCTTTTCTTTCTTTCTTTTTTTTTTCCTTGAAAGAGAAAAATATCGTGCAATGTATGTTTATGCCTACACCATGCCGAGAGGACACTTACCAGTAAATAATCTCTGTATCCCAGAGGTAAAATACTGTTTCTGCTTTCCCTGCACAGTACTGCTGCAGCACGGAGCTGATCCGAACATTCGGAACACTGATGGGAAATCAGCCCTGGACCTGGCAGATCCTTCAGCAAAAGCTGTCCTTACAGGTAAGAAAACAGAGGGCTACCAAATTATTTTATCTGTGCAAATACTAGCTTGATTTGATAAAATCTTTATGAGTTGAATTTTTTTTCCACCAGTGAAGCTAAACAAATATATATGCTATTATCTACTACTTTATTATTAATTTGATATCTGTCTCATTAATTGCTATGCTGTCATAAGCATAAGCAGTAAGATTGCTTACTCTACTTAGAATTATAGCATTAAATCATAACATATATTAATCACTCATGTTTCCGTCATTTTTATGGCTTATGTTATAATTTTTCTGTATATCATCCTCTCAGGTGTTTCTTTTTAAGACCTTCACTGTTGAGCAAGCAAGGGCATTTGTATTACTGTAAAAGTAGTTTGGGTTGGAAAGACAACCTGCCGCTTTGTTACTCAGATCGATAGTTAGATAAAATATGCCACTGCTTCTCCCTTGCCATCTGTTTATATTTTCATCATATGTTTTCACTTTTACCATGATAGCTAAGTTATTTTTAACCAAGGCAATATATTATCTTTTTTACTTCAGATAATGCAAATTTTTGGCTTAGGTATTAGTTTTATTAAAGCAAATGCCAAGAACCAGCAAACAGGAAATGCTAGAATAGAAAGGATTGCTCATAACATTATAGAAAATAATACTATAAATGATAATGATCTTGAGCAAATGTTTTCATTGATCTTCACTCTCAAATGCTGCATTGGATCTATTTTTGTTTTTATTCTTGGCATCTGAGTCCTGCTCCCTTTGCCCTCTTTTATTTAACTGACCTTTATAATTTGCAGCCTCTTTGTCACTGCAGTGCTAACAGTATTGTTTTAAGTCGTGTGAAAGTAAATGACTTTTTAACTACCTTTTAAATTTGCCCATGTTTGAATAAAATAAATCTTCTGTTCTCATTTAAGTTTAGAGTCCATGCTGTGCATTTTGAACAAAGATTCTGAGGTGAATGGAAAACGTTTTTGTACAGAAACCTTTGAAAATATATGGAATTTGGGTTAATTACTCTGCATGGAAAGACAACTTCCCACTGTGCTAAAATTAATATAATCACTGCAAAATCAGAATAATATGATTTTTTCCTTATTAATAAAAGGTTAGGTGATTCAGTTGCTGCATCAAGGTAACATACACTAGAGGAATAAAGCTATTTAAATCAGTGTAGATAAGAAATTGGAATATAAATATACAATTTTAAATAATGAAATTAAAATACATAACCTCAGGCCTGCTTAACTTCTGCAGCCTGTATGTCTCTTCTTTTAACAAAGCCCTGGGCTACAGTTGCAGCTCTGGAGTGGCCTCTGACCAAAGGAGCAATATAGTTCATAGTAACAGAGGTACATTATAAATGAGGAGCACAACTGTCTTCCATATCTAAGTGTCATCCCTCTGACCTTTTCTTCTCTCCAGTTCTCACCAACTGCCTTGCCCATTTGTTAGATTCCTTTAATGCAATGTTGCTTTTAGATCCACTTTTAGTTTTTTAAAAGGCAATGTTTAAATATAAGTTAATATCAACAAGAAGCTATCTTCTCATTTGTAATGAATTTCAGGGAAGATTATATTGGTTGCTGTTAGTTTGGGAAAGAACTTTAATGTAATGACTCATGGAGACTGAAGACTCCTGGAGGACAGATACTCTATTAAAACTCATTTGAAAACCATGTAGCGCTGTACATTGCTCAGATAGAAAGATACTAAATTCTTCTTGCTCATAATACTGGTTTCATTAACTGTTCTCAAAAATATCTGCTTTTTTTGAAATGCTCTACAACTTTTCAAATATGATTTAAAAGAAGAACATAGTCTAGTAATAGTAGTTAATTTTGTTGAAAATATAAGCTACTTCTGCTTACACATTCATGTTATATAATGCAGTGAAATAACACTTAGGTGAAATGTATTCCAAAATGTTTTTCTGCCCATACAGCTTCTCTACTAAGCAGTTCTTTCCAATTGAATTATGGTGGAAGTATTATTTTCAAAGCTAAAAGATTAGGTGTTAATAAGAAAGGGTATCTGTTGAAAGGAATGCCTTAATGTAGAATTAGAGATTATTCTGAGTGAGGTGTCTTTATTTATTTTTGTGCCAGATGTATTGTAGTATCATTATTTACCTGAGAGTGAAGTTTTTGTTCTTAAATATTTTCTCTTTGAGAATTTACTTGCTGAAAATCTCTTTCCAACACCTCATTTTTTATGTTACTACCTTTGTGCGTTAGCCAAAACTGTGTACAAGTATGTATGTATCTTTCTTAAAGGAAATTAACAAAGTGAAAATCTCTTTTTATAGAACATTTAGAAATATTGTATAGGACTGACTAATGACCTCTTTTACATAAAGAATGCATGGTTTTTTACAAAGCAACAGTATACCCTCCCTGAGTTTTACAGGGAAGGGACTCCAGCATATAGCCATTTGCTTTGGATAGTGCACTTAGGAATTTAAAAGAAAATACT
>NW_007727116.1:452591-454059 GCF_000696425.1 Galeopterus variegatus | reverse complement strand
CTGACTAATGACCTCTTTTACATAAAGAATGCATGGTTTTTTACAAAGCAACAGTATACCCTTCCTGAGTTTTACAGGGAAGGGACTCCAGCATATAGCCATTTGCTTTGGATAGTGCACTTAGGAATTTAAAAGAAAATACCTAATTGGAGAGATTCATCAGATTCTGCTGAATTATTGCGTAAGTGAATGATATGCTTAGAAGAACTCTTAGGTTTTTTTTCCTTTTTGGTTTTGTTTTTTGCTGATGACGTTGAAATTCTAGGCAGTCAGCTGAAAGACTTGGAGGTATGTGAGCTTTTTGTTTTTTTTGAAGAGACAAGGATATGAAAGTCTAAAACAGCATATGTAAATTTCATTGAAGAGTTTTGGTGTATTATGATTATTGATTTTTTTAACGTAATATATTTTGGCCTTTTTTTCTGGTTATAAAATAATACATTTATTCGGAAACTGAGGAAAATAGGAAAAGCACAATAAGGAAAAAAAAATTATTCATAATTCTACTACCTAGAGGTAACATTTTGGTGTATTTTATAACTTCTTTTCTGTGAGTACATACACCCAACAGTCTTCTTTCTCTCTAGTCAAATCAGCTTCACACATTAGACACTGCTTAATTATATATGTGTATATTTTTAATATAGTTATGTGAATGTTCCCAGAAGGCATTAATGTATTCTTCTGCAGCATCAGTTTATAGTGAGTTTATCATATCCTTTGATGGATATGTTTTAGGTTTTTGAGTGCACACTTAGGTAGGTTACTTTCTGCCTTTATTCTTCTTTGTGAATTTAGAGTCATTTTATCAATTTCATTGGAATTATGCTTCTTTACCATAATCAATCTTACAATCCACAAACATGGTAGATATCTCTATTCTTGACTTTGAAAAATGTGAGATTGGAGAATTAGAAACTTCCCTTTTAAAGGGCTGCACTGCATGTGTTATATTATGGGAGAGCAATATTTAAGTTAAAGATGTTTGACAAAAGTGATGTTCATATTAGAGGGCGAAGGTGTAGGATTTTATTAACCATATAAAGGAGATTCTCTGGCACACAGCGGAAGAATCAGAAAGAATCACACAGCATGGGAAGTTGAGTCAGAAAAAGAGGTGAGAGCAGATTGAGACTGAGAGTGTGGGAAAGAATAGATGACCAAAGGAATGTTTATCATTGGCAGGATGATGGCAACGTAAAGTGGATGAGTTTAGATGGTCACAAGGTTTAAGATGCCAAGTTCCTAATAGTTGCCTAGTAGATTTAGGGGTAAGGGAGTGGGGAAGAGGATATATTTGCACTAAGATGTCTCAACCTGGATTCATTGCACTTCTGAGGAGGTCCTGACCTCTGATTAATGAGCAGCCTCCCAGTCTCTCCAGAAGTAATCAGCTGGGACTCAGGCTAACAGTCAATATTGAGGATTCTGGTATGTTCTTGCTGAGACTGGCGTGGTAAATCAGCAA
>NW_007727116.1:449904-451745 GCF_000696425.1 Galeopterus variegatus | reverse complement strand
CTTCAAACTTTGCATCCAACCTGTTAGTAATTCAGGTCTACCATACTTTCAATCTCCCAGTCCAACCATTTCTTACCATCTTCTCTGCATTAGCTGTGGTCCACACCTTCGTCATCTTTTTTTCATGGCAGCAATAGCCTCATAATGGGTCTGTCTGCCTCTACTTTAACCTCACTCAGTTCTCCTCACTGTATCTGGAGTGGTCTTTCCAAAGCATAAATCAATCCCATGATCCAAAAAAGTTTTAATATGTTCCGATTACCTCTGAATAAAATCCGAATTCTTTAACCATGGCCTATCCTGATCTGGCTCCAGAATTGCATATCTCTGATCTTGTCTTCTGCAATATTCTCCCTTGATCTCTTTGCTTTCTGGGCGTTTGTTGTCTCAAACAGATGACGCCCTTTTCTGTGTCTGGGCTAACACATACTATTTACTCAAACTGGAACACTGCCCCAGAACTTCACATGGTTCATCAGTCAAATCTGTGCTCAAATGTCTGTTCCTTAGAGTAGCCTTCTTGTCCTCAATTTTATTACTTTATTTTCTTCATGGGTTTATTGATATCTAAAACTACATTTTTTGTTATTGTTTGTTTGCCCCAATAGAATGAAAGCTTCACAAGGGTTTGGACTTTTGTCCTTCTCATTCACTTCTTTGTCCCCAGGAATTAGAAGAGGAGATAAACTGATTGAATAATCAAATACATCTAAGGTCTGATTACTGGTAACTGAGAGCAGCATATTTTCTAGGTCCTACAAATGCTGATTAACCATTAGTTATTTGACATCTCATGCTATGTTATAATAGTCTCAATAAACCTTCTACTTCCTAAAAAATTGTTTTGGACTGGTTATAATCATACCTCTTAAAACATAAGTGCATTTAACAAATTGGATGGCTCCTTTAATCTGGAACATTTCAGTTCTGGAAAGATCAGACTTGTCTATAGCTGTCACATCAGACTTTCAGATGTCAAACCAGGGCCTAATTTTTACTCTTTTCTTTGGGTCATTGTTATGTTAATTTGCTGTTTTGCCCATTAGCTATACTACAGTGTGGCATATTGCATATTAGGTGTAGTACAGTTTTACTGTCAGCCTACGTGATTGAAGACAGCTTCTCATGCCATTAATCTAAATTTTAGAAATTATTTATATCACTTACTAGGAAGTCTAATTGTACAACGTGCATACTAGAGAATAAACCATAGGAGAAAATAAACCTTACTTTATGATTCAAGAAAAGCTGTATGTTTATATGCCTAAGTTTTATTAAAGGAAAATTATTATTAAGATGGATTCCTGATTTTTTTTTTGTCTTTTTTGTCTTTTTCCGTGTCCGGCAACGGATCGCAACCCTCAGTGTNGCGGGAGCGCCGCCGCCCTTCCCAAGCGGCGCACTTATCCAGTGCGCCACCGGGCCGGCCCGGATTCCTGATTTTTAAAAAAATTATCTTTAGTATTATAGCAAAGAAAGTTAAAATTTGTTATTGTTGAAATAAAACGAAGTAGTCATTTTAGAGATATGTTTAAAATGTTAATCATTTAACCAATTTTTAAGAAAATTTTATGAATAGTTTAATCTGTTTATAATTTTGGACATGAGTAGAAAAATTTAAGGTTTTGTTATTAAAAGTGGTTGGAACACTTTTAAAACATTAAAAATATGAAAACAATTTAGGAGAGGAATAAAACTAGTAACGTTTTAAAAAGACTATATCTGACATAGGACACATTGATTCAACTTTTAAAGATTACTTACAACTTGAACAAACATTTCAAAGGCTTACCTGAAGCTAGTTAATTTCTTCTTTTTATCACCTATTTGTTTAGTAGTTT
>NW_007727116.1:445496-448034 GCF_000696425.1 Galeopterus variegatus | reverse complement strand
CAAGCCAAGGGTTGAGATCCCCTTACCGGTCATCTTTTTAAAAAAAAAAAAAAAAAAAGTTCATGAAAAAATGGAATTAAAAGACAATATGAATCCTTCCGTAGAAAAAAATGTTGTTTTCAACATGTTTGAGCTATTCATAGGTAAGAGGTAGCAGAAATAATGTAAATAAGCCTTATATGAATTACTGGGCAATTACATATGTATATGGAGTGGAGGGAATAGGTATTGTCTAACTTTTTGTTTAGATAACCTGGAACTCTAGCACTTCAAGCTCTATCTATCAACCTTTTTGTGTGATTAAAGCCATTAGGCTTACATCATTAAAACCAGCATAATCTTTCAACTCATCAAAATTGACATATTTGTGAAGCATAATAACTTGTTAGTATATACTCTGAGAGCAGCCGTCATTTTCCTTAGTCAACTGTAGCAATCGTATAGCATTTTCATTGCAATTTGGATTAGAGCTTCAACTACAACCGAACTGCTGCTGTTTTAAATGGTTCTTTTAAGTTTTATTATAATAAAGTTATTATCGTTAATATTTGCTTCTTAAAATAGCATGTGACATTAGGATTCATTAATGCTTTTGTATTATAACAGCTACTAGCTCTATTCTTTGAAATTTTTATCTTATTTTGACATAATTGCAGATTCACACCAAATATTTATGTAGAATTGTTTGTAATTTTCCTTTCTCTATTAGGCATTTGATCTCTGCAGGGTTTGTAGTGATATGTTTCATTTCTGATTTTGGTAATTTTCATGTTTTCTTTTTCTTTGTCAATTTTATTGAGCTTTTCAAAGAACTGATTCTTTATTTTGTTGTTGTTGTTTTNTCTAATATGTACATTTAATATTATAAATTTCCCGGTATTCATTGTTGTTGCTGTGTCCCACACATTTTGATATGCTCTATTTTCATGTTAACTCAATTCGATATATTATTTATTATTTCTCTTCAGACCTCCTCTTTAATCTATGGACTACTTAGAAGTATGTTGTTTGGATTCTAAGTGGAGATTTTCTGTTGCTTTTCTAATATTGCTTTCTAGTTTGAATTCATTGTGCTTGAACAACACTCTGTATGGTTTCAATTCTTTTCATTTATTAAACTTTTTGTTTTATGGCCCAGGATGTGGTCTATTTTGGTATATGTTCCATGGGGATGTGAAAAGAATGAGTTTTCTGATGTTGGATAGAATGTTGTATAAGTGTCTATTAGATTCTGTTGATTGATGGTGTTACTGTGTTATTCTACATCCTTGCTGATTTTGTCTAGTAGTTCTATCAGTTGTTGAGAAAGGAGTAGTGAAATTTCCAACTATAATTATAGATTTGCTTCTTTCTCCCCTAATGTCTTTGTTGTTTGGTGCATAAATATTTAGAATTGTTATATCTTCTTGTAGAATTGACCATTTTTTCATCATGTAAAGACTATTTCTGATAATTTTCTTTGCTCTAAATTCTACTTTATCTGATATTAACATAACCACTCCTACCTTTTTTAAAAATTGATGTTTACATGGTATATATTTTATATCATTTTAATTTCAATCTGCCTCTATCATTATGTTTGAACTAAGTTCCTTTTAGACAGCATATAGTTAAGTCATTTTTTCTCATTCATGATGCCAAATTCTGTTTATCAGTTGGGATATTTAGGCTCTGTGAGATCTGTGGCAGACTTCTGACCTCCAGAACTGTAAGATAATAAATTTATCTTGTTTTAACATACTAAATTTATGATAATTTGTTACAGTAGCAATTGAAAATGAATACAGTATCTGTTGGTTGTCTTTTTATTCAGTTTGAAATGTTCCTGGTTCTTGGTGTTCTATTGAAACCTGGACATTTCGAGTATTATGTTATGAGACTCAGGATCTTATTTAAACCTGTTTTAGCTGGATTAATTTGACACTGCTCTGGCAGAAGAACTGCAGGGGTTGGGGGAGGATGTTGCTTCCTTATAGTTAGTTGTGGGTTGAAGTCTAGGTTTCCCACCTCATCAACTTTTGACACCCAAGAGGGAGTTTTTCATTACCACTGGGTGTGGATGGCATTCCTGTCTCCTCACTAAGCCTCCACTGATACCTTCCTGGCTGGGAGAGGTAGTAGTGCCTCATTACTCTCACCCACATGGCCTACAGTGATATTATGGGGAGGGAGTAGGAAGTGGCCTTGTTACCATTGAGCTGTAGTGGGAGTCTTGATTTTCTACTAGTCCTCCTGTGACACCACCTTATTGGGAAGATGTTGGGGCATGTTGCTGTTGCTAGGTGGGAGAAGTCCATGGTCCCCACGTGGTCTCCACTGACAGTGCAGGATAGAGAGGGACTAATTTTTACCTGGCTGGGATGAAAGTCCTGGCTCCTGGTTTTTCATTAAAGCATGGTAAGAGTACAAACTTAAGCTCATCATTGGGTCTTTGCTGGCATGAGTGGGGGTGAGCCACAGATTGTGTGTGTGTGTGCGTGTGTGTGTGTGTGTGTGTGGTATTTGGCTGGAGTAGACTGGTTATTGTGTAAAGGTTTT
>NW_007727116.1:442507-444797 GCF_000696425.1 Galeopterus variegatus | reverse complement strand
GCTCATCATTGGGTCTTTGCTGGCATGAGTGGGGGTGAGCCACAGATTGTGTGTGTGTGTGCGTGTGTGTGTGTGTGTGTGTGGTATTTGGCTGGAGTAGACTGGTTATTGTGTAAAGGTTTACTTTCTTGCTAGGCTCTGCCTTTCTAGGTCCTTTGATTAGAGAGAGCAGGCTTTTTTTTTTTAGGTCTTTATTATCTGTGCCAGTTGGCATTTCTGGGTTACCAGCTTCTTAAGCTCATAAGTCTGGAATATATGGGGCAAATGTACTTGGGAACTCACCACTATATTATTCCTTGGAAACTGAGATCCCTAGTTGGTCTGCCTTCTTTTCTCCACCTTTGAGAGTCTTCTTATGTTTGTTTTATATGTAATGTCTAGGTATTTTAGGTGTACTTAGTGCAAGGAATAGGGAAAAATACATCTACTTCATTTTCCCAGAAGTCTTGAAATTATTTTATTTTAATTAATTTATTTTTTTCCTTTTCTTTGTGTCCGGCAACGGATCGCAACCCTCAGTGTTGTGCCCGTACCGGACCGGGGACCAGCAACGGGATCGCAACCCTCGGTGTTGCGTTCGCACCTCGCTCAGCCAGTGAGCGGGAACTGGTCTGTATGTGGGATCCGAACCCTCAGTGGGAGCGCTGCCGCGCTCCCAAGCGGCGCACTGTAGCAGTGCGCCACCGGGCCGGCCCTTGAAATTATTTTTAATCAGTCATTACTATATGGAATTTGTCATTACTCTTAAGGACACTCTGAAAATTTAAGCATTGAGTAAAACTGCATGAACAATAGGAATTTTTGTGACATACCTGTTTTTTAAAATCTACCTGCCAGTCAGAAACCAAGCAACTCTGAGATATAAGGGGTTAGTATTGGATCCTGATTACAGTTCACTTAGTACTACAGAGAACAACAATTGTTTAATGCCTTAGCTTTTAAAACTGAACAAAAGGCAAGGTTTTGATTTCAATGTTTATAATTAAAATTAATAATTGTGACTAAAAATGAAAGTTATCAAGCCTGCTGCTTTATCAGTTGGTAACTGAGAAGCCCATGGTCCCCCTGTTCATTGTCTTCTTTCTGTACTATTCATTAGTTCCATTTATTCTTTGGCTCAGCCCTGGGATTAGAATAGCACAATAGCAAGTATTTCCCTAGTTTGTCTAATTTAGAAGAACTATTTTTTGAAACTTTATAAAGTCACTAAACATATGGCATGAGTTTTTTATTATTAAAAAATAGGAGCTGTTATTGAGTGGTAGAATCAAGGGAATAAGAATAATTTAGGATTAAGGAGGCACCCATATTACAGTAACTACCTTAGTGTTGGGGAATTTTCTAGTGGAATTTTTATAGAATACCATCTTTTCCTTGTGTATACTAGCTTTGCTGAAAATAGTATCAGTATCCCTGTCTTAAATTATTCATCCACAGGGCTGAGGAAAGTGGAGTGGGACATGATGCCAAAAGACATAAATTGACCTAAAAGCAAAAACCTTATTCGAACAGGTGCCTACTTTTATGCTTGATATTTCAAAGCAGAACTGTCCTTACACCTGCATTTAATACCCTCCAGCATTCTGTTTCAGCAAATGTCAGTGAGGAACATAGTTCCTAGTGCTAGCTGCTAGGACGAGGCTAACTATATTATACCTATTTGCTTACGGAGCAATTCAGTGAAGATTTGAAATAGGAAGGAGGGTTGTTGGTGACCCTGGAGGACACAGTTCTCTTCTCAATCCTTCTTCTGTTATACAGAAGAAAAGACATTGCTAGCAGCAGGTTTATGGCTAAACAGGATAGTGGTTAAAATGATAAAAGAGGCAGTAGTTGAGTTTAAAGGGGAATGGTGTGTGTGTGTGTGTGTGTGTGTGTGTGTGTGTGTGTGTGTGTGTGTGTGTGTATTTGTGAGTATGTGTATGTATATATAGTACTTGTTATTTTTCAGTCACTGTACTATGTCGGGTCTGCCGCCGGCCGACCCGAACAGCCCTAGCCTCGTTCCTTTTGGTGGGCGAGCGAATGGCTTTTGGCCAATAAGGGCTAAGGCAAGGTTCCTGCAGACACTCTCACCCTACTTCCTCCCAGCGCCATCTTAGGCTGCCATGTTAATTCGCCCTTGTGGGCCCATAATGGCTCCGCTTGTAATGTCACTTAAGGTGGCGTTAGTTTTTAAGGCCCGACATCTCCCGCTTTTTGTTTTAATAAGGCAGCTGGAGGCGGCTCACCTTCCCAGCCTCGCCTCCATTCCCTCTGGTGGCTGTGCCTGTCTTAGGTTGTTTCCCTC
>NW_007727116.1:439140-441307 GCF_000696425.1 Galeopterus variegatus | reverse complement strand
GTCATGAGCTTCCCAAGGGTACCAAGCGGCCGGCCTATTTCCACTGGGGGCAACGTTGACCGGATAGGCCTGAGGGGCCGCTTCCCTCCACGGGCTGCAGGCAGCTGGGGGTTCCCAGCGAGCCATGACAGGAAAAGCCTGCGGCTCTGCCGGGGATGTTTTTCTAGCCTCCTTACTTCAGGTGCCGCTTTCTCTCCTTCAGCTAAACTTTGGCGGGGTGAGTATGCGGGAGAGGAGGGTACAGGGTAGGGGCATAGGTATCACTCAGTGGCTCAGGGCCTTGCACTGGCAGCTTTGTTTCCTTTTTTCCTCTCCTCATCAAACTGCACCCAATCCCTTTCTGCCCCTTCCTGATGCTCGGGAGGGAAGCAAAGCTTTAGGGCAGAGATGGTTGGGTAGAACCCTAAGTGGGGGGGTCTAGCCCGTGACTAATCTTGTTCTTTCTGGCCAGGGTCTGAACCCTTTCCCAAGTCTCATACGAGAACAAGTTGGACAAAGGTGCCCAAGGGGCCACCTGCACCACATGACACCAGGCATTGGTGGCCATGGAGTCAGATATTTCTAGGCCTCTACTTTTTAACGTGTACTTTAGAGCCTTGCAGGCTATCTCATCACTCTTTCTACACACACCTCCCATGTTGCCCTGTGAGGAAGGGACAAAGGGAGCAACAGGGCAGAGAAGTGCAGGGACTTCCCCCTGTTATGGTACTCACCCTGACACGCAGGCGGATTACTTCATGGCGACTACCGCGGTTGCGGGGGCCACTCCATTGGTTGATCACCCTTCATCGACCTTCTTTCAGGACCGAGCAGCCAGGGGCCTCACTCGCTCACCTTTCACCCACGAGTTTTAAAAAACTCCTCACATGGGGCACCACTCTGTCGGGTCCGCCGCTGGCCGACCCGAACAGCCCTAGCCTCATTCCTTTTGGTGGGCGAGCAAATGGCCCAGATTCCTCTTTCCCTCCGGTCCCCTTTGGGAGGAGACGGGTGAAGAGAGCTGTGAAGAGAGGTGAGCACAGCCGCTGGCCCCAACCAGCCCAGTAAAAGGACACTCAGACGCGGTGGGGGTTCTGTCGAGCAGTTCCGTTTATTATCACACAAGCACTTGCTTTTAAAGGCAAATGGGGAAGGGAGGTTTTTTACATAATCCTATCAGCCTAAAGGTCAAGGGCATGCATCCTATCTCAGTGCCTAGCTATTGCAACCACACAGTGTTCACAAGCGCAGAAGCGTGTATTTGGCCAATAAGGGCTAAGGCAAGGTTCCCGCAGACACTCCCACNTTCTTAAGCATTTACTTTATGCTGGGCACTGTGCTATGTGCTTTCCTAGACTGCTAGAAATAATCTTTTTCTTAAAGGTTTCTGAGTTTTGTGTGTTGAGTTTAGAAAGTGCTTAGGGTGCACCATAACTTATATAAAATTACCCTTTCTAGTATTTTACATTTGGCTTTCTTATCCCCCAGAAGAGTATTTTGGAAGAAAATTACATCCCTGTGCTTATACTTATTTTTCTCTAGTGGTTATCCATTTATTGAATTATCTTGTTAACACTTATTTAAAATGCCACATTTATTATTTACTAAACTTATATACCCTTAGGCCTATTTTGATCCATTCATCTGTTAATACTGTACCAGATTCATATCATTTTAATAATTTTATTATGTTTCAATTCCAAAAAGGCAGTTTTCTCTATTTTTTTTTCTTCGTGGCTCTAGTGTCTTTATTTTTTCAGGACAACTTCAGACTCATTTGGCGCTGTTATTTATAAAAGAGAGGTTACGTGGAGCATGCATTAAATTTTTAAATTTATTTGGAGATATCAACATCTTTCTAATTTGAGCCTACCCATCCAAATACAGGGTGTGTGTCTCCATTTATTTGCTTCTTAGTCTTCTAAGAATAATTCTTTACATATTTCTATTACAGGTTCTTCATAATTCCAGTTAGGCTCATTTCTAGATATTTTACATTTTTTCTTTTGATTGTAAGAGAACCTTAAGTCCTGTTTGTAAAATATATATTTTATATGTAAAATAGATAGGAAAACTTTATTTTTGTATATTAATTTATAACTAGCAACATTGCCGAACTCTCTTAATAGTACTTGAAACTGTTTTAGTTTATTCTTTGGATTTTCTTTTTTTTTTTTTTTTTTTTTTT
>NW_007727116.1:435784-438661 GCF_000696425.1 Galeopterus variegatus | reverse complement strand
GGGAGCGCCGCCGCGCTCTCAAGCGGCGCACTGTAGCAGTGCGCCACCGGGCCGGCCCTTCTTTGGATTTTCTAAGTAGATAAAATTTATGGTTATTGGCAGTTGAAATAATGTTTTCTTTTTAACATTTTATGTTATTTTGGTATTTATTTTGATTATTTTGATCAGCAATTCCAGAACATTATTAAATGTTAGTAGGGAGTGAGCATTCTTATCTTTTTCCTGATTTTAATGGAGATTTCTAGTGTCTCACTATCCAGAATGAGGCTTGATTTTTACTAGAGAGAGGGGATTTTGTTTGTTTTTAAATAATATTAAAGAACAATTCTTTCAATCCTAGAATTTTTAGGTTTTTTTTTTTTAATCAGGAATGGAAATTGTATTAATGTATTTTTAGAATTTATTAGATGCTTATTATGGTTTTGAAATGCTTTGACCATAAATACTACTGAAACTACTAACATCAGTAAGAATACCCAGTTACCAAATCAGAATACCTTAATTTTGCTTCAAGCAAAATAATTAAATTGACTTTTTAGTATTTCTATTTGATGAAGTCATTTGAAAACTTTTTTGATATTCATGTGAATGACATTAGTCATTGAGCTTTTGAAGTAGGAAATTTAATTTTAAATTAAAGAGAGAGATTTAAATTTAAATTAAAGAGGGCCGGCCCGGTGGCGCACTCAGTAGAGTGCGGCGCTTGGGAGCGTGGCGCTGCTCCCGCCGAGGGTTCAGATCCCATACAGAGACCGGTCCACTCACTGGTTGAGCGCAGTGCGGGCGCGACACCAAGGGTTGCGATCCCGTTGCTGGTCGCGGTACGGGCGCGACACCGAGGGTTGTGATCCCGTTACCGGTCATGAAAAAAGACAAAAAAGGTAAAAAAAAAAAAAAAAAAATTTAAATTAAAGAGATTTTTCTGTACAATAAAAACAGTAAAGATATTTATGGAAACATTCATGTAATAAATGTATGAATATCTGTTCATATTTAGTATGCATATCTTGATGTTTCTATTGCAGAACACTGAGTAATTTAAAATTCTGCTATTGACCTGCTTTGAATTAGTAAATAAGTCACCTCTGGCAGGTAGAAGATGAGTTTTCATTACATTTATCATGGTATATGGAATAAATGAAAAGTTAAAATGAAAATCAATACATTTTCTCCTGGCCTGTTTTTCTTCTTGCATTTGACTGTTGATTGGTTAGAAGCTCCAAACAACTGTTTACTTCCAACATTCTTATTCTTATGGAAAATGTAAATATCATTTACCAGCACATATTCTACACTGTGCCAAACATTATTTTTCTGGGGCAAGGGAAGCAGGGGAAGATAGATGAAGAAGGTGAGGGATTTTGCCCCACTTTTAGGAGTTTATTAATTTAGTGGAACAACAAGAGGTTGATATGTAAAAATTGGGGCTAAAAGAAGTTTAGATTGCCATGGACTATCTTGTATGGTGTTGATGAGAACATCAGCAGATTGTGGACTGCAAATAATCGGAGAAAATTTCAAAGATGAAAGCATTCTTAGTCTTAAAGCAAAAAGATTTGAATTGAAACATACAATTTCCAGAAATTTTGAAATAGGGAGTATATTAGTCCATATTCTGTCACTTAGAATACCCAGAACGGGTAATTTATAAAGAAATGAAATTTATTTTTTTACAGTTTTGGAGGCTGGGTAGTCCAAGGTTAATGAGGTACATCTGGTGAGGGTTGCCTTCTTGGTAGGGGCTCTCTACAGAGTCCCCTGGTGATGGAGGGTATCACATAGCGAGGGCTGAGCAGGAGCACATTAACATGCTCACTTGCTCTCCTTGTAAAGCCATCAGTCCTTACCCATGATAACCCACTTATCCATTAACCCTTTAATCAAGGAATGGATTCATTTATTCATGGTCTTAAAGGCTGGTCTTAATACTCCAATGCCATATTGAGTATTAAGGTCCAACATGAGCTTCGGGAAACTTTCAAACCATAGCAAGGAGTAGAGACAGGTTTTCAAATTTTATTTTTGGGCAAAGTTAATGGATACTTGTGATATAAGGTGTAACTTATGAAATAACAGTTTTTATAGCATTTATGGTTGTGAAGTCAATTTTATTTTTAAAATGAATTGTCAGATAATTTGTTCATAAAATTTTCTAATACCCAGAGATGTGAAGGCATTTAAAACAACTGAGAAAAATTAGGAGGGTAAAGTAGAATTCTTTTCCTCCAGAATTTGTTAATTTTTTGCTGATCTCCAGGTTTTTATATGTCTAATGTTGACTGACAGAGAAAAGAGAAGTTATTCTGTTGTGAGGAACAGGAAATGTTTGATAGTAGGGACAGCCAAAGGTCCATATCAGATATCATTGATCAATCATTTGATGTCTAAGGTGTCATCTGACATCTTAAGATGTCAAACTTAAGAGTCTGAATAGGTTAAGTGAGACCAGTGAAGGTATTATGTTTATACTCAATGAAGAGCTATTTTTAGTTTCTAAAAGGGAGATTCACTTGTGGGAGTGTTTTATTTCAGGAAAATGAAATAGACATACATGTGTTACATATTAGTATAAGAAAAGATGGGAAACAAGAAAACTGCTTGGGAGAACACTAGTAATTCCAGCTTGAGGTGATAGGGGTGAGGACCTGGATGACTAGATTGTAGAATGAAGAGAAAGAACTGAATCCAAAATTCATGAAGGATTAAAGCAGTGATTTAACATAACAACAGTATTTGCATATCTACCTCTTGAATTTATTTGGGGCATTTGAAATGGACTAACTGGTTATTCAAATGTCTGTGAGCCAGAAAATGGTTATGTTTAGAAAGAGCTTTACATTCAGGAACAAGAGATGCAAGAGGCAATGTTGTCTGCGC
>NW_007727116.1:433422-435177 GCF_000696425.1 Galeopterus variegatus | reverse complement strand
TATGTTTAGAAAGAGCTTTACATTCAGGAACAAGAGATGCAAGAGGCAATGTTGTCTGCGCCTTATTTCCTTTGTGGCCTTTAGTAAGTCATTTTCTTCCATTTTGTCCTCCATAAAGTAAGAGTGGGAGAAGATGATCTACTAACTTTAAAAATTCCTTGAGTTCTGATTTATTATAATTTATATGGTGACCCGTTAATCACAGTGGCATCAGAAAAAACTTGTATAAACATGACTTACCTATAGCGCTACTACATTTCTGGAAAATCTACGTTTTTGTTTATGTAACTGATTAATAAATTGATTCTAGGACATTGTATATTTAGAATATCTTAGTAAAGTCCTTTCAGGCTATTTAAAAGCAGATTCAGCTGAAGATCAGAGGTTTATGGTGGGAAGTAAGATTCTGCATCCTTAAAGTAGGCTGAGGCTCAAAGTTCCTTGGAAACTAACCATCTAAAAACAGTTTTGATTATATGCTATTCTATGCTTATTGATTTTTGTCTTAAAAGAATTTCACTAGTGCTTTTGTCTTTTTTATCATCCCGAGCTTTTTCCAAGAGATAAAAGAGAACAATTGTATTACTCTAGGTATTACTGGAATGACTGATAAAAAAGGCAAACAGCCTATATGCTAACGCCTTTTATGGCCTCGCAATCCCTAAATAACAATTATTTCATTGCTTTTTTTGGATCCCATTAATTACTAAAATTGAGACATTATTTTAGTAACATGATTATATTGTTTCAACTTCCACATGGGTGACTACTTACCCTAACTTTTCCCTTCTCTGAACTGCATATGTATACTGATTTTTCTTCCATCTTACTTTACCCACTCACACTTGTTGTCTTCACCTTGTCTTCTTAATAACCGTAATACATCCAAACTCTTGATTTTTAAGTATTCCAAAATAGGACCCTTCTGTCTTATCCTTCCATCTCTCTATTATTCTGTAAATTCTTGAATTTCACTTAGACCTCCAGTCAATAGACTGCTATCCTCTTTTTTAATGCTTTACCCACTCATGTCGTCACCTTCTTATCCAGCTTAGATTCCATTATCCACCATTGTCTTCCCTCCCTAGCAAAAATTGTTAACCATTGACTGACTTTCTTGTCACTGTACTTACTTGGAAACACTAAGTCCAACTATCTGCCTGTTGTGTTCCTGTATTTAGGAAATGAATGTGGCTGGAAAAAAGAAATTATATATATATATAATAATTATATATATATATATATATATATATATATATAATTAGTTGTCTGATTTCATCTTATAACCATAACCATAAATCTCAAGTGGGTTTTTATCCTTGCCTTAACCATTTCTCTCTTCAAATCGTTAGCACCCCTTTAATCCCTTCCTCTCAGATTATTTCTTTTTTTTTTTTTTTTCCTTTCTGTCTTTTTTTTTCATGACCGGCAACGGATCGCAACCCTCAGTGTCGCGCCCGTACCGGACCGGGACCGGCAACGGGATCGCAACCCTCGGTGTTGCTCCCGCGCCTCACTCAGCCAGTGAGCGGCCGGTCTGTATGTGGGATCCGAACCCTCGGTGGGAGCGCCACCGCATTCCCAAGCAGCGCACTGTAGCAGTGCTCCACCAGGCCGGCCCCAGGTTATTTCTTTTTTCATATTTAATCGAAAAAATAGATGTCATCAAACAGGAACTTACTGCTGTCACCAACTCCACCAACCGAGACACAGCTGTGCTCATGTACTCCGCCTTCCCTCTGACTTCAGTGGAAG
>NW_007727116.1:431710-432727 GCF_000696425.1 Galeopterus variegatus | reverse complement strand
TCCACCAACCGAGACACAGCTGTGCTCATGTACTCCGCCTTCCCTCTGACTTCAGTGGAAGAGAAGCATTCTGCTTCTAAGGCCAGCTGCCTTTTCCTTTTACTCTGGATCTTATCCCATCCCACCTACTCAAGCACTTGGCTCTTGCAGTTATGCTCTGCCTATTGACTGATATTCATCTGCATATATATGAATTCTAGTAGCTCCCATTTTTTTAAAGTAGAAAAAAACAAAAAAAAATTTCTTGATTCCCACATCACTCTCTAATCACCCATTTTTCTGCTTCCCTTCGGGGCATAAGTTGTCTGTGGTACTCTCTACTTTGTCACTTCTTATTCTCAACTAAATTGACCTGGTACTGTTTTTGTCCCTAACCACTATACTGAAACATCTTGAATTGTTTTTTTTCTTTTTCCTCTCTGAGTTTTCAACAGACTCTCTCTTGTGTATCTAGTGGTCACTACCTTGTGCAGTCTCTCAGCAGCATTCAACAAAATTTATTACAGCTTACTTTTTGAAACAGTCTTCTAATGTCTTCTGGGATACCATACCCTCCTGCTTTTTTTTCTTGTTTCATTGATGGATCCTTCTCATGCTGATTTTTTTTTTNCAGTGATCCCATCCAGTCTGTTTACTTTAAATAGCATCTATATGCTAAAAACTTCTTTCTCAAACCCCCTGCTTCCCAAGTTATAGCCCTAGTGCTGTTCTCTCCTCTGAGCTCCAGAAGTATGACATGGCCAGGACAGAATTCTTCATCTCTCTCTCCAACCCCATTGCCATGCCCATCGAACTTGAACTCCATTCTTTTCCATCTCAAAAGTGGCACCACCAGTCACTCTTTACACCACCCTATCAGTCATTGTCTGCAGTGATTTCATTTGCTTATTTTTTTTGCATGTTTATTGCCTGATTCCCACCCCTGACTTCTCACAGTACTGGCTTCTTGAGAAGCAGGATTTTCTCTTGTTCATTGTTAGGATCCCAGCACTCAATAAATATTTGCTACATGAATGA
>NW_007727116.1:429132-430281 GCF_000696425.1 Galeopterus variegatus | reverse complement strand
AGAGAAGTTCCATGGAAGACTTTCCACCACCCCCAGCCATGATATTTTCTCAATAATGAGCTATTTAAGGGTTTTTTAGGCTAGGCAGGAGATTGAGAATCATCCAAGACAGAACAATCATACTCCTTTGAGATATGATTTTTGTGAATATACTTTCACTTATTTGCATAGAGGTAGTAAAATATACTGATGAGAAAAAAACCATTGCTAATTATCTTATAAAATAAGTTGTTATCTATACGGTACAGCAGTCTCTCTCCAACCCCATTGCCATGCCCATCGAACTTGAACAGCTAATTATCTTATAAAATAAGTTGTTATCTAGTAATAGTAAAAGAAAATTTACTAAAAACTAAACTAATTTGGGGTTCTATTTGGGTAAACACCCTTTTTCCTTTCATTTTTTGGTAGAGTTAATTAGATATCACAATGAAAAGATAAATGTGTTCTGTTTTAAAATATAAGTGGATCATCTATCATTCATTCCAGTCTACACAGTTTGAAGTTTTATATTTGTGAGTCTATTTTTGTTTATTATTTATTTATTTATTTTTTAACCTCTTTCTCTTTTTGATTTTTCATCTTAGTTCTTCAGTCACAAAAGACTTCCAAAACAGTGCTAACACAAAATCAGACATGGTTGGTTGTATATTTTTTAAAGAAAAAGTGACAAGTTTTTAAGAATTTTTAACATGAATCCATCTGTAGAATGCAGATATAGTTATGAAATGGCAGTAATGCATACTTCAGTGGTTTACTTATTTACAAACATTATAAAAAAGGGGAGATCCACATTGGCTTGTATCTTAAAAAGTAAGCAAATTCTACATTAAAAATCTTTGACAAATCATTAGTGGCAGTTTTATCTATTATTGTTTTTAATCCTCAGAAAACTTAATGATATTACAAGCTGAAACTTGTAAGTAGACCTTTGATAATTAGGAAGATGTCAGACTTCATGTATTAAAATACAGTGAAATTATTACAGATTATACTGTGTAATTCAAATTCAATTGCCATTTTGCCTTGAACTTGTACTTCAAATATTGCAGTTGAGCTATTTGAATTGTATGAGTCATATGTTGTTGCTAATATCAAGCTTCCATACTGCTATTTCCCTAAATTTTTATCATTTTTATTTTGAAAAAA
>NW_007727116.1:426137-427627 GCF_000696425.1 Galeopterus variegatus | reverse complement strand
CCTCATCAAAGGAGTTTAATGCATTGGTGATCCAGACTGGATTTTTTAACAATTTATGATTTTTAACAATAAAAATATATAAGCAATAAATTATTTATTGTTTATAATGGCAAAGTATTGGATCCTATCTAAATGTCCAAATATAGGAGATTGGTTGAATAACTTGTGGTACATACTACACAATAGAGTGTTTTATATCTATAAAATGATGTTTTCTATGAACTACTGATGTTAGCCTGCAAAGATACATTGTTTAGTGAAACTAAAGTACAGAAGAGTGCTTGAAATATGCCGTTCTTCTTGTAAGAAACAATATGTGGTAACTAGCCTCCCAGAAGGTCTGACTCAGCCTGTCTTCTGGTATTCACACCTTTGTGGTTTTCGTCTTGGGCTCTGTCTTCCTCATTCTCTTGGATCACTTGTTCTGGAGGAAGCAAAATGCCAGGTTGTGAGGTGCCCTATAGAGAAGCCCTTGTGGGAAGGTACTGAAGTGTATGGCCCACAGCTAGTGAAAAACTGAGGCCAGCCAGCAACCACATGAGAATGCCTAGAAGCAGATTTTTCACCTTCAGTTCAGTCTTGAGATAAGGTAGCCCCAGCCTGCGGCTTGGCTGTAAACTTGTGAGAGATGCCAAGTCAGAATCATCCATCCGTCTAGCCAACCACTCCCTGAGTCCTGACCCTCAGAAACTACAGGAGATAATATTTATTCTTTAAAGCACCAGGTCTTCAGGTAATTTGTTAGGCAGAAATAGATTACTAACACACAATGGGATTTTTTTTTTAAAAGACTCATTTAACTGCCAACTTTTTTGCAAAGTGAAATATAAGAAGGATAAACCAGAAAACGTTGAAATTGGTTACCTACAAGGATATGGGGACTCCAGAAAGGAAAGGGGGTGGGGAAGGTATAACATGTCTTACAGTATACCATTTTGGTATAATTTTAATTTCTGGAAGCATGTTAATGTTCTACATATTAAAATAATAAAATTAAGGATGGGAAAACAACAAACCTAAAATTTGAATGCAAACAAACAAATGAACCTTCTGTATTTCATATAAATAAACACACTGAAGGAAGTAAATGAAGACCTAATCCACGTAACTTTTGAACACAGTACTTTGACTTTATACCCTCAGTGTAAGAGGAAGGAAGGGAATTTTGAACAAACCTTGAATTCTTTTTATTAGGGTGTTTTTTTTTTTTTAGAGTGTGGTATACTAATTCTGAAACTATTTTATGTATACCGTTGGACTGAGCAAATGAATAAGTGTATTGGGAGCTAAGACTCTTGCAGTGGAAGAAGAAATATACAAATGTGGAATGGGGGAAGTCAAAGGAGAAACTTGTGGAATTGTATTGAAGTTGTAGGTACCAGAATCATTGGGTAATTTAAAAAATCCTAGTTCTGCAGAAAAGACCTCAAAGCAACGAGCCTGCAGCAGCAATGGAGCACACCTACTTCCCAGATCTTGGGTTCTACAGG
>NW_007727116.1:423613-425413 GCF_000696425.1 Galeopterus variegatus | reverse complement strand
GGGGTTTTTTTTTTTTTTTTTTTTTTTTTGCAGAGTATGGTATACTAATTCTGAAACTATTTTATGTATACCGTTGGACTGAGCAAATGAATAAGTGTATTGGGAGCTAAGACTCTTGCAATGGAAGAAGAAATATACAAATGTAGAATGGAGGAAGTCAAAGGAGAAACTTGTGGAATTGTATTGAAGTTGTAGGTACCAGAATCATTGTGTGATTTAAAAAATCCTAGTTCTGCAGAAAAGACCTCGAAGCAACGAGCCTGCAGCAGCAATGGAGCACACCTACTTCCCAGATCTTGGGTTCTACAGGCTGTTGCTTTACATGCCCTTAAGAGGCACCAGAACTCATTGGGGGGAAAAAAAAATCACTGATTTCAGGGCTAGGATGGGGAAGGTATAAAATGAGCCTGGAACATCTTGTGCTAAACGTTAGAAAGTGTTCAAAACAATAATGGTGGCATGTCCAAAGAACACAGGAGCCATCTTGAAGGGGCTCCCACTGACCAAATCTGGGACAATTTGACCATCAAAATAAATATTGATAGTAATGAATTATATAACCCATTGGATAAAATAGGAATAGATGTGCTTATACAGTGATAGTAAATGAACATAAGTATGAATGAGTGGATGGATGAAAGAATGGATGAGTGGAGGAGAGCTCTTTCTATTCATCCAGTAATCAATGTGGAGATACTCTTGGAGTTGGAAAATCACCATTTGCAACCATTATAGTAAAGACTGGTTAGGACAAGAATCATTATTGGATGCTAAATCTTAGGGGCTATGATTAATGAGCAGCAGTATATTTGCATGGTTCTCAGCACGTCCATAAATTGATTATTACTTGGAAAAAAACAATAACTATACAGTGGAGAACTCTGACAATATCCTTATTGGGTAATCAAAATTAACATTACCAATGGCAGCCAAACAAACCTGTGTGTTTCCAGATGTGATACCTGAGAAGGACACAACATCTCTTATGTTGTGTTGTATTCTAGACAGGGATGCATAACTAAATCTCATGAGGGAACATTAGACAAACCCAAATTTAGGCATATTCTACAAAATAATTAGCCTGTATTTTTTAAAAATGTCAATGTCTTATAAGACAAAGGCTGAGGAATTATTCCAAATTAAAGAGCTAAACAGATATGACAACTAAATGCAAAATACATGATCCTGGACTAGAGAGTTCACCCTGGTAAAGGGTATTGTTGGAACAATTGACAAAATTGAAATATGTACTCTATATTAGATAAAAGTGTTATACCAGTGTTACCTAAATGTAATTACTGTACTGTGGTTACATAAAAATAATCTTGTTTTTAGGAAATAAGCACTGGATTATTAAAAGCAAATTGAAATGATGTATAACAGCCTTCTCAAATGGTTCAGAAAAATTAATTGTTACATATACATAGGTACATACATTCATAGAGTGGATATCAAGTACATGGGCAAAATATTAAAAGTTGGTGAATCTGGGCAAAGGGTATACAAGAGCTCTCTATACTAACTGCAAATTTCGTGTTTGAAATTACTTTAAATAAAAAGTTTTTAAAAGTTATCAATCTGGGCAAAAAAGGGGGGGCGGGACGTGGTTTGGTTAGTTAATGATATGGTCACATTATAATAGTTTTTCTGCTTTTCAACCTCAGATAGCCTCTTTTTTCTCTTTTTTGAATTATTAGTGTTTAGGAAAAGCTCAGCCTTTTTTTCTTTTTCTTTTTTACTTTTTACATCTTACTTCTAACTGCATTAATGGTCTTTTCTATTTATTATTGTCCCAAAATT
>NW_007727116.1:420782-422449 GCF_000696425.1 Galeopterus variegatus | reverse complement strand
GATCATCAGCCTCTGACAGTTTTAGAACTGCTAGACTTTTTTTGATGTGGACATTGGAAGTTATCCAAATTGACCATCTGACTGTGCGTGGAGAGGAATACATTGAGTCCTATGCTCAAGTCTTTTTGAATAAAGGTAGAAAAATGTATAATTGTCTGAAAAGTCTGTCATTTTATGTATGAGAATTTCTTTTAAGAGAAGTAATATTTAGAAAATTAAATAGACAGGAAATCAGTCCTAGGTAAGGAATACGTTACAAGTATAGACTGCCCATTGATTTGTGGATTGTCAGAACTTTGTCATCTCTTGTTGGTAATCTTATTGCTTTTCTTTCTGAAGAGAAGTAAAGTTCTGTATACCAGATTTTGTCTATGTTCTTCCCCTCAGGTTTTTTCTTTGTGGGGAAAAATTTATTGCTCTTTATAATTCTGGTTGTATGTATTTGGCTTCAGTGTTTGGAAATGGGTCCCGGGTGAGTGAAAAAGAATCTTTTTTCCCTGTTGATGTTCTAATCTTTCCATATGTTGTTTTTCTATTATTCTATTACTCTCCATTGTGCTGAGAGTGAATGATGCATTGCTTATGGCAGCACATAAAAATGACTCTTGTTTTTAAGAAGTTATTAGAATGCTAGCAGCAATAACAAACATGGGAAAGTATTCTTTTCTACAGAACGGCAACATGTTTTGTGAATTTGTTTGCAAAATAAGTCTTCTTTTCATTTTAAACACCTAATAAGGGAGAATAAAATAACCACTTGTCTATACTCTTTGTAAAAGAAAAATAAAACATAACAAGTAGAAATATTAATGATGATGTATAGAAGAGAAAGCCAGCCAGGAATAGAGAAGGGAAAGAAACTCAATTAAGAATGGAAGCAATATTTAAACCACTTCATACTTAGTACCCTTATAGCAGAAGTTTGTGATTTTTATTCATTCCTTTCTCTTAAGGCTATATCCTTCTCAATATTTAAATTCTTAATTAGGGAACATTTGACAGCTTAAAGACTAGCGCTTTGTAGAAAGTTCTCAGATCCTTTTATATTCCCCTGTGTTTACCTTAATCATGGCTCTCATGTTAATGTTATTTACTCTCTCANTTTTTACATCTTACTTCTAACTGCATTAATGGTCTTTTCTATTTATTATTGTCCCAAAATTAAATGATTGGTTTTTTTCCCCATTAATAAAGTTAAAAGTTCCCTTGTCTCATTTTAGATCAGAACATTTTATGAGTGTTGTTATTGTTGTTAATTCTTCTTGTTTTCTATCTTGTTCTGAAGAAAACTCTTCGGCAATAAAGTTGTTTTGAAGCAAATGATATCTGTCCCCTTGTGTTTTGTCTTTTCCACAAGACCATAATAGACTCAATGTTCGTAATTGGGCAAGAATACATTCACTTCATTCTTTGAGGTTACATTACCTTAGTTGGATGCTAGATGTGTTCTAACTAGTTTCCGGGAAGCTTTTTAACCAAATTAACCTTCATAGCTTTGTGCACTGACTGTGATATGTAGGTGAGCAATATTTTCTCTTCTCAGGGAAAGAATCAGGGCTACTTAGAATGTCAGTAATTTAGAGTATCTTTAAAAAAGTATAGATTTGATCATCAGCCTCTGACAGTTTTAGAACTGCTAGACTTTTTTTGATGTGGACATTGGAAGT
>NW_007727116.1:417881-418906 GCF_000696425.1 Galeopterus variegatus | reverse complement strand
AAAGAGTGGAAGTAAAGATAGTTTCCCCTAAGAAATATTTGAATATGTGAAATAGAAAATTATTTTAAATGTATTGAAAGCCGTAAGAGCTAAAAGGAGATTGGCATATTATTTATAATGGAAAAAAATAGGATGAGGATATACAGAAAGCTCTACAAGACAAATGAGTGTATATACATTATAAAAATTGGTGCCTAAAGCACAGGGTGAAAGAGCACTTCAAAGAATGAATGGTTGGAAGAACTCTCTATAAGCTTAATTTAAAAGAGATGGAAGTGAGGATGGGGGTGTTCTGAAAATTTACAAGAACAAGGTGAATGAGGTACATCCTTAGGAAGCTACATAGACTGCAAGAAGATTTAAATTTACAAAATGGCTGCCTTCCAACAGAGTTTTTCCTCAAAACAAATTATTGTATTAATTACTTCTATTATTAAATTAACTTTCTTCCTGTGAGCCTGAGTTGAAAAGTATTACTAGACTTTTATCATCATACTTTGCCAATAGATTTGCTATTGTCCAACAGTGTTATATTATTAAGTCTGAATGTTCTCCATGTTGTCATTTAGAGCAAATCAGAGTGCTACCTTATAGATTCTTTAAAGTTAAAAACTCAGGAAAACTAGTTTATTTTTAAAAATAGACCTGTCTTTAATTGGCATGATAACCAGTTAAGCTTTCAAGGAACCTGCATTTAGTAATTGTAAGTTTTTTAAATGTAAGAACAACTTATGAGGAATTTTTATTACTGCGATGTGAGAGTAGCTTTCTTTTTATTTTACCAGTTATTTCTCTGTGGGCTAAAGTTTAAACTAATGTTTTTGATTGAAATGATGAAGTCCTGGTATATGGTCACTTTAAAATATATTACATAGTTGATTTTTTTTTAATTATTTTATCTTGTTTATCTAAGCCCCGCCCCCCATTTGGCTTTCTGGTTTTTCCTAAGTGTTTTTTAGCCTTACATCTTTTCATCATGTAGACTATACATATATTTACCACATTTTATGTATTTGTTGCAGCTC
>NW_007727116.1:414819-416866 GCF_000696425.1 Galeopterus variegatus | reverse complement strand
TTTTTCCTTAAGACATGCATTTATACAATTATCTTACAGTAAATTGTGTAAAGCTTGATGTTTCAAAAGACCAATCAGGAAATTTCAAGAGCAATAAGGAGGTATGCTTTTTACTTACTCGAAAAAGGACAGTTGTAGAAAAGCATCATGGACCTCTATAAATCTATCCCACTATATGTGAACTCTTAGCTGAAAATTTCCTATACAAGGAATATATATCAGAGGTCTCTCTGCTAATTTTGATATTCTTATATCTTGATCATACCAAGGTTATGTGTATTCTTAAATAAGGTGTCTTAGTTTGTTTTCTGTTGCTATAACAGAATACCACAGACTGGATAATTTATAAAGAAAATAAATTTATTTCTCACAGTTCTGGGGCCTGGGAAGTCCGATATCAAGGTGCTAGGATTGGCGAGGGCCTTCTTGCTGTGTCATCCTATGGCAGAAGTGGGGGGAGGGGGAGAGAGAGAGAGAGAGAAGGAGAGGACAAATTCATTATTTTATTAGGAATTTAATTCCGTGATAACTAACCCACATCTGCAATAATGGCATTAATCCATTCATGGGGGCACAGCACTCATGACCTAGTCACAATTATCTTTAAAGGTCCCACCTCTCAACACTGTTGCTTTGGGGATTAAGTTTTCAACACATGCACTTTGGGGAACACATTCAAACCATAGCATAAGGTAAATCACAATCTGACTAGACTCACTGAATTCAAGAATCTGTCTTCAGTTCTGTGGATGATAATGATTGAATGACATAATAAGAGTGGTCTGAAGACAGTTTCACCATTTAACATTTAAATTTGTGTTCAGCTAATTGGTAGAAGTAGTTTTCTTCCATTATCAATTAAATATTTCTTTTGAGAAAGAACATAGTACCTCATATATGGGAACTGGCCTGACACACCTAGGCCATGTTGTTTTCCTGTTGGACCTGTACAATTTCATAGAACACTGACATCAGACCAGGTCACTCAAGACCATGATTAAGTAACACAAAACAAGATCACTTCATAATTTTGTCTAAGCACAGACAAAAACAGAGTCACTGTGTATAATCCACAACATACCAAACGTCCATCTCACGTGGCTACTATGAATTTATTTACCCAAAGAATTGTTCCCATCTCGTAATACTGTTCGATCTGGAGAAACTTCTGCTTCCTTAGACTCTCTCCCCAAATCTCCCAACCAAAGCCTAAATGCTATAATAGAATCTCTCTAACATCCTCTTACTGAGATGCCTCACTATTCCCCATGGTGTGTGTTCTTCCTTACTGCAATAAGTAATGAGCACAATTTGTTCAGGTACAAGTGTGTTCCTATTGATTTTTGGCTGGAAGGCACTGACACTTTCCTTAAAGATATTTTTTAAATGCACATTATTTTCCCAACATTTAGGAGTTCAATGCTTCATTAACTTTTTATGTATATGTATATTTAATTCAGTGCTTGTTAACTCTTGAATGTCAGTCATTTTGATAGTTGTTAAGTATATAAAGATAAAAAAGGCACTGTCCCTTCCCTCTAGGAAATTTCAAACTGGGCAGTTGATATTTTTTTATGTAATAATAAAAGTGAGTCTAATTTATTTCTAAATCCCTTTCCTTTATAAACTTGTACTCATTTTTACCATATTTTAACAAAAGATATAGAGAATGCTTGAAATTTTGTTAATTTGTGTAGGGTATGGAATTCTAGTTACCTTTGCCTAACACCTTGACTAGACCTAAGCTTTTGGAATTTATTCAAAAAAACTCAGATGCCACAGAGTTTTCCTATTATCATCATCATCATGATCATTATCATGACCATCATCATCATCATCATCATCATCATTATTTTGGCTGGCCAGTATGGGGATCTGAACCATTAATCTTGGGGTTACAAGGCTGTACTCTAACCAAATGAGCTAACCACCCAGCGCTTCCTAACATTATTAAAAAACAAAATGAAACCCGTTTCTGAGAATTCATTTTTTTGTGTGTATGTGTGACAGAGAAAGAGAGGCACAAGAGAGACATTTACTTTACAGT
>NW_007727116.1:412969-414337 GCF_000696425.1 Galeopterus variegatus | reverse complement strand
TTTTTTTGTGTGTATGTGTGACAGAGAAAGAGAGGCACAAGAGAGACATTTACTTTACAGTTCAGTCATATGATTTACACTGAACCACCTGATGGCCAGTTATGATGATATACTATGTGCTTTTCCTAAAAGAACTTCTGGAATTGTTGTTCCATCATCTGCCATATTATATACCTATCTCCACAAGTAGTTTTCTGTAAGATGTGAAAGATACTCAGTTCTGTCAGTGTCGTAAAAACTATAGCTCTAACACAAAGCAGAGAATGAATCTGAAGTGTTCCCTGTTTTGCTTTTCAGCAAATAACCTTACCAAGTCTTATATTCTAAGGCAGATCACTAGACTCCTGGGATTTAAAATTTTTATTTTCAAATAGTTACAGGTAATTCTTTACAAGCTTGAGATAGAAGTTTTTGACTTAAATCTTTTAAGGTTATCAAGATGGGAAAACATTAGGCTGTCAAGAATCCAAACACAGCCTGCTGAAATTTTATACCAACTGCAAACCTTTTAAATAGTCTTTGTTGCCATTCCTAGATAATTATTTGCAGAAGCCTTTATACAAATGGCTGATTCTGTAAGTTAAGCCACGTTTATTCAAAATGAATGTGTAGTGTCTTTTGCTAGCACAGAATGAGACATTATGCAAAGAGAGAATATTTTTTAGTATTTGAACAGTGCTAGTTTCCCTTAATTATAGCATTTTCTAAAATGTATGACTATTATTATATAATCAGAAATTATTTATGTGAATTTATTTGAGACAATTTTCTTTTGTCATACTAGAATTTCCACAAACACAATTTAAATTTTGTTTGTGTCTAAATTTTATGTAGATTGGGAGTAAATAATTTGAGATCTTATAAGATGAACCAGGATGATGTCATCCTTCATAAACATGATCAGCCATGAACTATCTAGCTATTTAATTTGTCAGACTGTTTTTCAAATGAGTAAAATAAGTTTTTTAATGTTTTTCTTGTAATAAGATTTCAGTTTAATACGATTCAATTTAGAATATTGAACACCATTTTTTTTCTTTCATTTTTCTAGCCCTAATTTCTCCTCATGTCTTTTCTGGAGATATTTTAATTCTCTACTTAAAATGAGTAATAGTACCTTTAGTAATAATGTGTCACCTCTTTGTGGCATATAAACCTTGATTTATATTGCAAATAAAATATTATTAAATAAATGTATATATTTTAGTATCTTATAAAAGTTCATGTAAACTCAAATCAAAACATAGAAAATTATTTTATCTCTGTTAGAGGACTGATACCATAACAACCTGAATAAAAGTATATAAGTACTATATTTCTTTATACCCTGTTGTCACGAGGTAGCTGATTATATGAGTTTCCTCCCAT
>NW_007727116.1:410127-412364 GCF_000696425.1 Galeopterus variegatus | reverse complement strand
GTACTATATTTCTTTATACCCTGTTGTCACGAGGTAGCTGATTATATGAGTTTCCTCCCATGATAGGAAGGAAAAATTAATATTTTATCTGACATTTATGTGAATTTTTTGAGTCAGAGCCGTGTTGTAACACCAAGGTCAAGGCTTTGAATCCCCATACAGGCCCGCTGCCAAAATAAATAAATTAAATTTTTTAAGTCAGTGAAAGGAAACTCTTTTCTTTGTATGGAGATTCCTCAAGAAATTAAAAATAGAATTCTGATATGATCCAGCAGCTTCACTTTTGGGTATATACTTGAAAGAATTGAAAGCAGGGACTCGAAGAGATATTTGTGTATTCATGTTCATAGCAGCATTAATGGCAGTAGTCAAAAGGTTGAAGCAACACGTGTCTGAGAGATGAATGGATAAACAAAATGTGGTATGAAATACAATGGAATATTAATCAGCCTTAAAAAGGAAGGAATTCTGACACACACTATAGCATGGATGAACCTTGAGCACATTATGCTAAGTGAAATAAGGCAGTCACAAAAGGACAAATAGTGTATAGTTCTACTTATGTGAGTTACTACTTAAAGTTAAACTCATAGAGACGGAAAAGAGACTGGTGGTTGCCAGGGAGAGGGGGGAATAGGGAGTTAATGTTTGATAGGCACAGAGTTTCAGTTTTGCAAGATCAAAAGAGTTCTGTGGATGGATGATGGTGATGGTAGCACAACAGTGAGAGTATATTTAATGCCACTGTACACTTAAAATGATTAAGATGATAAATTTCACGTTATATGTATTTTAACACAATTAAAATTTAAGAAAAAATTTGATGGTGCAGTATGTGCCTGTATTGAAACAACACACTTTACCCCACAAAAATAAATATAAATAAAATTGAAAAAAAAATTCGGGTGAGGCTCTGGTAATGAGCTGAGGGGATGCCGTAATATATGAAATGAACATTTGTTTTTCATCCCTCTGGTTAAATTCTTTTATTCTGTTGGATGAAGTAGTAATTGGCTCTTTCCAAGATAGCATTTGAATAGTTTAGTAATAGATTATAGTTATATCCATAGTAATAGAAATAGTTATATCCATTTGATATTTGCATGTGCTGTTTGCTTGAACCCACATTGTCGGTACTTGATTGGTCAAATATCTGAAAGAAAAGTTTTAAATTCTCCCGTTATAACTCTTTCTTACCAAGTTCTTGTATTTCTCGGAGTTTTTACTGAATGTACTTGGCTCCTGTGTTATTTGGAACCTGTATTATCTTCCAGTGGGTGGCATAATTTCCAAAAACTGGGGGGCATATCTTTTTAGATATCACCATTCAACCCACAACAGTACCTAAAAAGAAGCAGTTTTCTTCATGCATTGTTCCTTTTAACAATTAATATGAAATTATTAATTTATATAAATTATATAAATAATTATTTATATATATATGAGGCAGCCTAGTGTGGGTTAAGAACTCAGTACCCGAAGCCTGAGTTTGAATCGTGGTTCTGCCAGTTACTAGTTTATATTGACAAGCTGCTTAAATTCTCTGTGCTTCAGTTTCTGCATCTATAAAAAGGGGATAATAATAGCGCCTTCCATATAGGACCGCTTATAAGGATTAAAATAAGTTAATATTTGTAAAGCACTTAAAACAATGCTTTACCCTTAGTAAATACTATGTGAGAGTCTGCCAAATAATAATAATAGCCCTCATTATCTTATTTAATGTTTTTGGCTTTGACTTTATCTGATTAATATTGCCATGCTTTCTTTTTGTTTGCATTTGCGTAGTGTCTTTTCTCTCATACCCTCCACGTTTCAGATGCATTTTTGTTATCAGACATGGCAGCTGCATTTGTTTAAACCCATTTTTATAAAGTCCTTTTTGTTTTTGACAGGGAAATTTAATCTGTTCATATTCCCCCTATTAGAACATTAGCTTTGCGAAGCAAGGGTTTTGTATATTTAAAGTTGCTTTGATGGCTTAAACAAGTTTCTAGACTTTCCTCTTCCTGAAAGTTTTTTTGAAAGTTCAGGTCTGTTTTACTCATAGTTATCTTCTTTTCTTTAACAGCCACATTTAAATCCACAATTTTACGTCGATTTGGCAAAATGTAGTAAGCAAGTACTCCAGACATTTACTTGCTTATTCAATAACTCCCATAGCCCTAACCTCAACCCTACCTTCCATGTTGCGCTTTCTCTTAGTTTTGGATTTTAGTTCTAGATTAGTAGTCTCA
>NW_007727116.1:408014-408974 GCF_000696425.1 Galeopterus variegatus | reverse complement strand
AATTGGAGTCATTTTCCTCTTCTTTCAGAGAGAGGTCTAGAGATGTTATTCCTTGTTTTCTAATTTCTATTATTGGGCCGGCCTGTGGCTCACTCGGGAGAGTGTGGTGCTGATAATTTCTATTATTGCAAATAGAAATCTGTTTCTAATCCTTTCTTTCTCCTTTATAGTTTATTTTTTCTCTTTCTAAATTTTTGATAGTATCTCATTTCCATACAAAAGTGTCTGATTTTTATGAAGTAACATTGTGTGGTTAGTGACTTCTCTAACCTTATAAAATGTTCCCTTTTAAATAGAATCAATGGTAAATGACATGTATTGAGGTTTATTATCACAAACTCATGGGATCTTGGGGTTAAATGGGACCTTAAAGATTGTTTATTCCAAATAATCATCCTGTGCTTGGACATTGTAATCATTCCATTAACAAATAATTCTCAAGCTCATGCTTAAATAAGTTTCTTACTTTCATAGTCAATTTATTCTATCATTCCAGGTTTTGATACTTTGTAAGGTCTTCTTTTACTTTGAACTGAAATCCTGCATCTTGTAACTTTTTCATTAATCCTGTTTTTATCTTTTGGAATCCTATGAGTAAACCTAATCCTTTTGTACTCTGGCAGTTATTCAAGTATTTGAGTAATTTTATTTACATTTATTTATTTATTTTACATTCTAAGATATTGTTGTGGAGCAGTTGGGGGTGGGGGAGAGAGGAAAGGGGAAAGGAATAGGGTGGGAGGACAAGGAAGTGGGGAGAGGGACATGGTTGAGGCTTGTGGGACCCCCCCCCTTATTCTGGTAGAGGAGCCCAGGGAGCTTCTAGTGGCAGCCCGGCTCGGTCATGGCTGGGCTAAATATGGATTTCAGGGGGATGTGGCTGAGGCCCTATGCCCCCGCACCCCCCATCGTCTTGGCCTGGAAGCCCAGGGTGCTTCCAGCAGTGGCCTGGTGGTCACT
>NW_007727116.1:405813-407751 GCF_000696425.1 Galeopterus variegatus | reverse complement strand
CAGCTCTCCCCACAAAACAGAAAAATGAGTATGTTTTTAGTGTTTATGCTATACAGGACAAAAACTGAGTTTTTGTTTTGTATTCTAGGTACTATACATATCCTTGTTGCTTAGGTTATTTCTGTTCATTATTACATGTTATCCATATTTTTACCTTAATAAAGGTCAACAGATTTGGGGTTTTACAGAGATGCTTGTGTGATGCAACATGGGCATAGGTTTCTTTTACCTCCCAGTTTTTTACTCTGGAATAGGAAAATAAAAGTATTTTTAACTTAGGAAAGAGGGACTAGTATGTGTACAATTGTATATATCCTCCAGTAGGTAATGGCAGGAAGATAGCAGAGCAAAGATGTTTAAACTACAGCATGAATCTGACTCAGAAAACTTAATTTCCTCAACTACCAAGTGGCAAGACAGTAATTAATATCTTAGGAAAATTTTAAATAGGGACACTTTTGGAAATCAAGTTAAACAAGTTACTACCTGTTCCCATCTTCAGGAAAAGGTTCCAATGTTATACAAGTTATAACTTCAAAAAACAATAATCAGCAAACCAGCATGCATGTATAGTCACACACACACACACACAGGCACATATACCTCTACCCTCATTTTAGACAGTAATTTCCTTTGTTCATGTTTTGCATAATGATTCTGATCACTTGCTGCCTCTTGATGGGCACAGAAGAGAGTGCTATTTGGTACAATGATACTGTTGTTGCTGAGAACAAGCTAAAGGAGAGTGGTATTTCTTTTCCCTTTTGCTTAGTTTATCTATTGCATTTATTTCATACTGAGCTGTTAGATGACCCAGAGTAACTGGAGAGTGAAATTGAATAAGATCATTTGGGTTTAGTTTAGGCCAAATTCTTTTGACACTATTGAGCAAATGTGTGGAAAAATAAAATATTCTAAACGGAAGAATACGCAAAATATTAGAAAATACTAAGCTTTATAAGGAGATAGAGAGTGACCCAGGTGCTGTAATTTAGCTCAAGTAATCTCTGCAAAGAGCCAATTGCTCCTTCCCCTGTGTTCCATAACACCCTAGACATTGTATAAAAAATCATTTGTGGGTCTTTCTTCTTGACTGAATTGAGCTCCTTGAAGTCAGGGACCGTATCTTACATTCATTCTTGTATCTCCAGGAACACTCAGTGCATTTTATTAAATAAAGAGGAATACTTGTCTCTCACTTTCCCGTCCTGGAAATCTCTTGTGTTACCTAAGGGAAAATTCCATTGCAACAACAGGGGAGTCTATTGTATCAAGGCTTAGAACTAAGAAAGAAACTATCACAAGATTGCATAGGAAATTTCTGGGAAAAAACTATAGGATAGAATTAAGATATAGATTTAGAAAATAGTATCATAGATAAAACAGGATAAACAGAATTTCATGTGGTGATTTGAAATTGCTGAACAAAAAATGTTATGCTTTTAATTCAGTGAAAAAAAAAAAAATTACAAGCATATACATGTAAATGTACTTTCCAGTACAAAGTCTGGCTTGCTGTAACTTGTGAACATGTTAAAACCTATCTCTTACCCCCGATAGTAAGGCAAGTATTTTTCAGGACAGAGATATTTGTGTTACCTTGGGAGGAGCCGAGGGTGGCTCCCTCCTCCCGGAAGCAGGCAAAAGCACATCCAGGGTCCTTGGCAGGAGCCGAAGGCAGCATCCCTCCGGCCTGCAAGCAGGCAAGGAGCATGCCAAAAATACCACTTCTCTGTGGGTAGCTCACCACAGCCACAGCTGCCACAAAAGCAGCTTGATGCCACAGCAGTAGCCACAGCCACCATGCAGGTGGTTCACCAGATACTTGACTGTGTTGACACTAGGAGAGTCACCAGTGGAGACCAGAAAAAGGAGATGTCTCTCTCCTCAAAGCCAATTCCAGAGTAATAGAAGAAGCTACTGCTCTACCAGATGGCC
>NW_007727116.1:400272-404836 GCF_000696425.1 Galeopterus variegatus | reverse complement strand
TGAAGAAATGAGTAATCACTAATTGTCTTTTTTTGGAGTAGTGCAAAATTTCAAATAAGAAAAATAAATGCAGGCAGGCCTCCATCCCTTTTTTTTTTTTTTTTTTTTTTTTTGAGTAAAATATGATACAGAAGCCAAAGTTGAATGTTCACATATTTACCTAGTATGCGGACTTTTATTTTAATATAAGGATAGAAAATATAGCAAAGTGATTGTTGTGTGCATATTGATATGCATATTTTTTGTTAAATACCATCAGTCAAAGACTACCAGGAATAAACCTGTAGTCAACAAAATTAGTATTTATTTTTCTTGTTGCCTAAAGGGGAGGACATGTGGCAGAAGAGCTTTGAAAATAATTTAGGGGAGTTAAGAAGGGCTTTTTATGCTTCTTGTACCAGATGTTCCCAAAAATGGATCAGGGAAACTGAGATCAGCTCTGGATTGGACACTGTCAAGAAATAGGGCAATTCAGTTCAGAAGCATTTGTTGAGGAGGAAGGAAAAATGAAGTCAGGCTGATGATATCATTATTAAGAAAGCAAGTCACTCAGAAGAAAGGATTGTGGGTTGCTTTTCTAGTTGTGGTATGACCTTGCATAGATACACTGTTTTATGTGGCCTTGTTCATGTCCTGTTGGAAACAGCCATTATTAGCAGGGCAGATTTGCACTTCCTTAATATTTAACATAGTGCTAATCCTAGATTAATTTTATTTTTAATTTTTTCCCAAACTTCATGCTTTGAAATACTGATCAATGTGCATATTTATTTTCAGTCAAGTTTCATAAGGATTTTTACATTGCAGCGTTAGTGCATTTCTGTGGTAGATAAAAATATGGCAAAATTGATATGCATTTTATGAAATCATTATATGTATTTAAAAGTAAAAATAAAGTTTAAAATTAAAAATATGTATGTATGAAATATGGAAACAAATCTGTTTTCGTTATGGCTTATCATTACTGACACATGAATATACTTTCAGGTGTTCAAAATCAGTAGGTCACCAACTAGAATACTAAGAACCATCAAATATCTGTATGACAAGAATTTATTACCAATACATACTTCTTTCTTTTGGAATACGGTTTTCTCTCTAATGAGGAAGTAGGCATTTACTCTTGGTAATAAAGTTCTATCTTGTTTTGGTGTGGAGAAGGGAAAGTTGGTCTGCATGGTTTTTCTAATTGTCTTCCTCTGTATAGCTTTTACCTTTTCTTGGAAATTATTTAAAACCTTCTATTTTTTTCATTATTTTATTAATGTGGTATATCAGTTTCTGTAGTTTTCTTCTATTGTGATTATAACTTTCTAACGACTCAGCAAAATTTTCAGGACAGTAAGAGAAATGCTTCTTCCCTTTTTCGTTTAAATAAAAGCCATTTTATTATAGAGAAAGGAAGTGGTATATGGATAAATCTATTTTCTCAGATTCTTTAAATATTACTTATTTTAATCAAAAAAATTTTCACTGGCATTGATGAAAAGGAGATCGTGTCTTCCCGGTGATTCACAGGGAGAAATAAGAAACAACTGTTAGGGGCTGAGCCCGTGGCGCACTCGGGAGAATGTGGCGCTGGGAGCACAGTGATGCTCCCGCCATGGGTTTGGATCCTATATAGGAATGGCCAGTGGGCGACACCACACCAAGGGTTGTAATCCCCTTACCGGTCACGAAAAAAAAAAAGAAAAAACTGTTAGTAAATCAAATGCTTTAAAATTTGAATCACATTGTCATCATGATCATCATCATCATCATCATCATCATCATTATCATTATATTATCTTGGGTTGAGGGTTTTCTGAGTCAAGCACTATAGCGTGTTTTATTTGTATTATCCTTGACCTTCCCTGCCACTCCATAAAATAAATATTATTTTTCTCTTTTTAAAAAGGAGAAACATGAAGCTCAGTGGAAGGTTAAAAGATTTGGTCCAACTCAGGTGGATAGTTAATAGCAGATCCAGGATTCATTCAAAATGTCTGACCCTAAAAGAGATGCCCTTTGTTAAGAACTCACCAGTAATTCCCAAGCTACGCCCAGGTCATGCCCCTCCAAGGGACATGAGGAAGAGTGTTTCATGCAGTTTCCATGGACATGTACACATACCACCCCCATCTTTATGAAGAAAGTCATAAAGTTAGGAGGAAAAAAAAAGATTAAAGACTGTGATAAGAGTGAGATAGAAAGAAGTTAAAGGCAAGGGAACAAATTAAACATTCATGAATCAAATTACTGTTATTTATGCTGACAACATTTGTTGGTTAAGGGAGCTAACCACATAAAGGCAAAAGTAGTTTGACTTCAGAATTCAGGGTCTGGTGTCTCCGGGAACTCAAGCTATATTGTGCATCTGACTGTCATGTTGTTCATGTAATGCTCACCATCAATTGCCAGAGGTTCATCATGCAGGTTCCTCAAGACCAGATTTTGTTTTTCTATTATCTAGATAGCCAGTTGTTCTTTTTTTTTTTTCTTTTCATATTTCCATTTCTTTTTTGTTAGCTAGCAGGAAGGAAGAAATGATGAATTTACCAATTAGTCACTTGCCTAGGACTTCATAGTCACTAGGAATGGTCTGTACTCATATTTCTTTTGGTACAGTTGTTAATCTCTACAAGATGCATTAAAAAGTGATTACTTAAATACCTGTGAATTCTCATCATTATTGCAGGCATCTTTAAAAGCCCTAGATTAACTACAAAGAAAAGCCTCATGTTTGCATTATTCTAGTCAGACCTCTTAGTCTCTAGCCTTCTCAGAAGCTGTCTAACTCAAGAACTTTTTTATTGGATTTTTTTTCTCTCACCTTATTTCTGCCTCTTCTGATACTACTCTCCTTTTTCTCTCATCCTTCTCCCATCTTCTTCCTCCCTTACCCTTTTCTTCTCTCTCCTACTCATAACTTCACCCACACCAAATAAATGTCTGGAAGTCATGCTTTGAATCTCTAAAGTTCCTTATACCTGGGAGAGCTCTTATTATCTCAGAGCAAATTTGCTTCTACTACTGTAACAGATTTTACTGCTTACTGATTACAACTGTTTTTACTGTTGTAGTCTTCCAGCTCATGATAGTTTTAGATGTGCAATGGCCACTAGTCACACCTGGTTATTGAACATGAGAAATGTGCCTAATGCCATGTGTTGAAACGGTAATATTTTGGATATAAAGGTTAAATAAAATGTTATTAAAGTTAATTTCTCCTGTTTCTTTACTTTTTTTTTTAATGTGACTACTAGAAAGTTTAAAATTACATATGTGGTTTGCATTATATTTCTAATGGACAGCATTTTTTTAGACACTGTAAATTAAAAGGAAATATGTTAAGAGATGGATTTACACATAGGAAAAGAGAAAAGTAAATTATACATTAAATAATAAAATGCATAGCATTCTGGAGCTGTTTTTGATAGATAGATCTCAGTAGGCTGAGGTGCAGTCTGGTGAAAGTTCATATAATTGGCCCTAAATTGTCAAGAAAAGTTAAATTACATTTGGAATGATCCATTTTTTAATGCCTAGAAGTATATAATATATTTGAGAAAGAAATTCCATGAAGGACAGAGAAATTAAAATGGTAGTTAATTGAAAGCTTGGCTGTGTGGAATGATTTAGTCCTTGAGTGGTTCAAGAGAGTTAATTTTTATGGTACCAGTTTTTCAGTAAGGCTAAGCTGATAAATTCATGGGAGGAAAATAATAGAAATACCAAAACAGGAAAAGAATAGATGTACCAAAATACTCAAAAGTACTTTTTCTTCACAGATTTTCTTAATACTTGCATTATTTTTATGTGAAGTATTGTATTTATATTAAAATAATTATTTCAAAAAGAATTCATTTTTGTTGAAACCAGAATGCAAATTTGATCTCTTCATTTAAGAAACTATCTTGTATGTACTACCTATAATCTCAGAGGTCTGAAGTTATATGAACGAAGCGTATTGTGATTTATAGGAACCATGCAGTTATCTGTGAAAACAAAATTACTTTCCTGCAGTCCTTGCTCTTATCAGGATACTTGGCTCCTTGATCCGTCAGCCTACTGAGGGCCTAGAGTTTTGTGAACCATTTATTAGGGGATTGTCAGATCTCTGCTTTTTATAACAAGTAAAGTTCTAAGAATTTGCAGGCTAATGCAGAAGTATATGTGACAACTTTTTGAATGGTCTAAGAACTATTTGTCTTTGTTGTGATTATTATGTATGATTGCATTTTATTCTTTGTGTATTTTGTCCTTGATTTACAGAATGTCTCAAGAGATGTACTGACAATTTTGTAATTACAATTTTGGTTTTCATAAGAAGCATCAATTGTGATTTATATTTTCAGCTATACATGCTTTATTTATTTGTTTTTTCTTATGTTTTCCCCAGAATATCACCAGATCTCCTATTCAGGGTTAGGGGTAACTGGCTTTAGTGAAGTCTGATTGATGGTATAATCTTTCTCATTTAAGCCCTTATTGTTTTATTTTTTTATTTTATTTATTTATTTTTTTGTCTTTTGTCTTTTTCCGTGTCCGGCCACGGATCGCAACCCTCAGTGTTGCCCCCGTA
>NW_007727116.1:385708-399272 GCF_000696425.1 Galeopterus variegatus | reverse complement strand
CTCAGCCAGTGAGCGGGAACCGGTCTGTATGTGGGATCCGAACCCTCGGGCGGGAGCGCCGCCGCGCTTCCCAAGCGGCGCACTATCCAGTGCGCCACTGGGCTGGCCCATAAGCCCTTATTGTTTTAAATGCCATTCATTGATTAGTTCTTTTTTGAATTAGCTCATTTATTCATTTAACAAATATACATTCACTGGCTATAATATGCCAAGCAAAATAGAGCAGTAGTACCATAAATCTTGACTCAGTAGGAAAAAAGGTAATGGAATAAGAGCTAGAACTCCAAAGAATGGTACCAAACTCACAGAATATCTTATTTATTTAGCAGGCTGCAGTGCAAAGCTGTTGCAGATAGAAATATATCACCCATGTCAACATCATCTGTCAGGTATATTGCGGAAAAATGCTTGAGAACTATTTTTAGGAGATAACAGAGTTAAGCATTATGTTCTTAAAGCTTTTAGGGATTTACCATTGTTGCGGGGGGAAGCTATGTGTGTCTGTATATGGCTGTGTAAATAAAAGATTTAGATCAGAGAAATGATAGTTCCTAACCTTTTTTGGATCATGGATGACTAAGTAGCAACAAAGGTATCTTTAGACCCATTCCCTAGGGAGAAGATACTTTGCATATTTGAACATACACTTAATTTTTGCTTACAGTTATAGAATGTTTACAGACTCATTGAATTTTATGAAATTACCAGAGGTTAAGAACTTCTGACTTAACACTCACTGGTTTTAAATATAGTCTTAGAACAGTCTTGCCAAGATAAACTAGTTTGATATCCTTATTTTATACATGATTGAGTTAAGACTCAGAACAGGCAAATAACTGGCCTAAAATTATAAAACTATGTAGTGGCAAAACCAGGACTGGAATCTGTTCCCTTTGACAGTATTTTTGATGGGAATGATATGGAGTGATTTTATGAAGGAAGTCATTTATAAGCTTGGACATACATTTTGGGGCAGGATTTTAACAAGTGGGGATGGACTGGAAGTTAGATAATTATCAACATGAACAAAGGAATTCAGGGAAATTCAAAGTGTGTATTTGAGGAAATGTGAGAGATGTAGAGTTTATAATATGTGTTGGGAAGGTGAGGTGGAATGGGGAACATTGAATAATAAATTTAAAAAAAAATTCCATCCATATTTTTAAAGGATTTTGAATGTCAGGCTGTGGAATTGGACATTATTTTGTAGGCATAGGAACGGGGAGTCAAATTTATTTTATTCTATTCTGATGATTATTTCGAGCAGGGAGCAAGCTAATTAAAGCAAAAATGAATGTGGTAACTCTGAATTAAGAGCTAGAGACATTAGGGTTTATTTACGGGACTGTTGTAGGGGGATGGTGAGAGGAAAATGTACATAAGTAAATGGTGACAGTAAGAATTCAAAGAATTCCAAGTAGAGAGAAGGCATTAATTGTATCACAGTGTAACAGTGCTTGTAATTTGATATGTTAGCTTAATGTTTGACTGGCGATATCATTTTACATAGCTATAAATTAATGGTAAAATTGAAAATATTTACACTGATATTTAGATTAATACTTTATAAAACAGTGCTCACTAACTTTATTTAGTTAAAATTGAACAGTTTTTGATTCTTATACTGCCAGTTTTAACATCATGACATTTTTTGGTTTTAACTTGCACCTTTTTACTTTGATCTACTTTCCATATTTTGTTTAGTTGAGAAAGATGTATTGAGGTTGTTTATTATGATTTCAGAAAAATATGCAGGAAAGATTTATAGGTTGAGTAAATGAAGGGAGCATATTTGTGTTTTTTGAAAAATTATTTTGTGAACAATTTTGCTTTAGGAAATTGTTTAAAGTCTAAGTCAGGAGAACATTTTTATTTGAAGTAGCAAACAGGAGAAATGGAAGGAGGACGTGTTCAATTTCGGATAATCTTAAAATTATCTTATTGGGATGCATTTACCCATATAGAGAGCACAAAGCAACATATCAGCTGTACATTTTAATTTTTTTTTCCCCCCTTTTTTTCTTTTTTCGTGACCGGCAACGGATCGCAACCCTCAGTGTCGCGCCCGTACCGGACCGGGACCGGCCACGGGATCGCAACCCCCGGTGTTGCTCCCGCACCTCACTCAGCCAGTGAGCGGGAACCGGTCTGTATGTGGGATCCGAACCCTCGGCGGGAGCGCCGCCGTGCTTCCCAAGCGGCACACTGTAGCAGTGCGCCACCGGGCCGGCCCTGTACATTTTAATTTTCTTATCGGGAATATATTTAACCTCATCCATTAGTATCAATTTTATTGTGTAGTTCCTTTTTACTTTAAATACCTAGCAAAAAGGACAGCAACATTTTTATCTGAAACGTGTATAAGGCAATCTTATATTAATAATAAATTTTAGTCATCCCTGTTGTCTTTGTGTGTGCCAATATAAATTTATTTGCCTATTTACCACTTCTGAGAGTATAGAAATTAGATTTATGTAATTTTCAATGCTTGGTATTTTGGGTGGATGATAATTCAGAACTTCCTTATTCCTCTTATTTTTTAGAAAGCTGCTTAGATTAACCTATGATATATATCACTTCATGCATACAGCCTTACTATGTTTGGACACTGATGGTAACATTAGTTTGTTTTTCCAGGGTTAGGCTTTAGTTTATACATTATCTATAACTTTACTGTAGAATTTGCCTGTAAGAAATGTTTACCAACATTTCTAAACATACATGGAATGCCATGAACCAAAGATAGAAAATACTGTTTTCTCCTTGTTGAAACAAAACAAAACAGACCACAGAACATGTGAGAAATGAAGAATTAAAAGATGTGCAAATTAGTTCAGGTAAGGTGAATTGCCCCCATAAGAGGCAAGGTTGGGATTTCCAGCTGTGAGTTTGTGGCAGGACTGTCATATATCTCAGTAGTTAACTTTTTCTCTTTTCTTATTCTTTTGTATAGATGACAAGTCCATATTTCAGAACTGTGAATTTTTCAGAGATTAAAAAAGACATGGTTTGGCAGTTTCTTACAAAGTTAAACATATGCTTGCGATACAATCCAACATCCCCACTGCTAGATATTGACCCAAGAGAAATGAAGTCTTAAGTCCATACAAAAATTCTATCTGTGAATGTGTATTAATCCATTTTATGTTGCTATAACAGAATACCCAAGACTGGGTAATTTATAAGGAACAGTTTTATTTGGCTTATGATTCTGGAACAGCTGCATCTAGTGTGGGCCTCAGGCTGCTTCTACTCATAGAGGAAAACAGGGGGAGGAGGGTACAAGCAGATAACATGGCGAGAGGAAGCAAGAGAGAGAGAAGGTAGGTACCAGGATCCTTTAAACAACCAGCTCTCACAGGAACTAATAGAAAACTCACTCACTGTCCCATGCCCCAGGGAGAGCATTAATCCATTCATGAGGGATCTGCCCCCATGACTCAAACAGCTCTCAACACTGCTGTACTGGGGATCACATTTCCACATGAGTTCTGGGAGGACACCACATCCAAACTCCATCAGAATATTTGTAGTAGCTTTGTTCATAATCACCAAAAGCTAGAAACAGCTCATATGTCTATCAACTGGTGAATGGATAAGCAAGTCGAGGTATATCCATATAATGGAATATTACTTAACAGTAGAAAGGAACAAACTGCTGATATGTCCAGCAATGTGGATGAACCTCAAAAACATTTATAAATGTACTAAGTAAAAGAAGGTAGACTCAAAATTTTATATATTCTATGATTCTATTTATGTAACATTCTACAAAATAAAACTATAGGGACAGAAATCAGATCAGTGGTCGCCATGGAATGGGGTTGGGGTAGGAGATTAATTTCAGAAGGGCCCGTGGAAACTTTTTGGGGTGATAGAAATGTTCTCTATCTTGAGGGTAGTGGTCACACAATACACTTCTACACTGTATAATTTTGTCAAAATTCACAGAACCGGGCATCTAGAAAGGGTGAATTTAACTATATATAAATTATACCTCAATAAATAAAAGACAGTACATCTACCATATATAACAAAACTTACTTAGTGGAGTCTGGGACTGTACTCTGGAACATTAAGATTTTTGTAATGAAATATATAATAGCTATGTACACTGAGTGGGTTTTGCAGCCAAATGAGTTTTTAGAGCTTTTTGGATTTTGGATTTGCAAATAAGGGAGTGTGGATTGATGATGATGAAAAAAGGACCACTGATGTAAAACAAAATATAGAACAATTGCTGAACTGTTTTGGGTCAAATAGGGAATTCACTTTTCCAAACCTTTTTTTTTTTTTTTTTTTTTTTGGCAGCTGGCCTGTAGGGTTTCTGAACCCAAGCCACTTTTTTGAAGCAAACATTGTGATAGTAAAAAATTTAATGTCCTGCTTTTCCCAGCTGCTATCCTCCATTAGCACAGATAGTGCATGGCTTAAGTAACAGTGGGGGTTCTGAGCTCCCAGACTCGGTACATGGCACTGTAATCTGCCTTCTTGTAATGAGTTCCCTTCTTCCTTCCTTCCTCCCTCCCTTCTTGTCTTCCTTTTAATGTATCGAAAGATTTTTTCCTCTGCAGTGTGGTCTAAAAAGGTTGTTTTATTTTAAAGTACAGGCACACTTTGCAGAATGTCTCATTGCTTAACAACTTCCTAGAGGAACACCTCTCTTAGCTTTTAATATCCAACTTTAAAGAATGTATATTTCTATTATAAAACCTTTTTTTGGCCAGTGTGTATTTATATTTATGTCCCAAATTTTGATATGTTTTTAACAACGAAAAAATTTTAGAGAAAAGTCTTGAGTTTCATTTCAAATATAATTGACAGCATGTCAGAAACGGGTATGAATGATTTGAAAGCCTGCTAAGTATCAGTAAATAGGATGTGTATGTTAGATGTTGTTGGGACTAAGAGGCTGTATTACTGCATATGAAGTAACTGGATGTTAACAACCATATTTATTGATTGCATTATAAGTTTTTGCAGAACCTTTATTTGTGAGCATTATTTTGTATTTTCGAAGTGTTTTAGGACATTGGTTAAGTTTTTTGTGTTGACATGTGTAATATTGTGAAAATACATATTTGGTCTTCATCCCTGTCTCCTGACATACGACTCCTGAAATCCTTTGAATCTCTAAAATGATGTGATGAGTCTTTTTGTATGCTAATGGTGGCTGGCAGCCCCTGGGTAACTTCAGGATGGATGCTGGTCACAGGAAAGACCAAGATGGGACTAAACTTCCCCCAGCCTCCAGGAAGAGGACAGGGGATGAAAGTTAAGTTGGTCACCAGTGGCCAATGATTTAATCAATCATGCCTATGTAATGAAACCTCCATAAAAACCCAAGAGCACAGCGTTTGGAGAACTTCTGGATGGCTGGACATGTGGAAGTTCCTGGAGGGTGGCGCACCTGGAGAGGGCATGGGAGCTCCGTGCCCCTTCCCCTATACCTCACCCTATGCATGTCTCATAAGTATATGTTTTCCTGAGTTCTGTGGGCTGCTTAAGCAAATTAATCGAACCCAAGGAGGGAACCCCAATTTATAGCCAGTAGGTCAGAAGTTCCAGAGGCCCGGACTTGCAAGTGACATCTAAAGTGGGGGGCAGTCTTGCAGACTGAGCCCTTAACCTGTGGGATCTGACATTATCTTCAGGTAGATTGTGTCTGAATTGAATTAGAGGACACCTAGCTGGTGTTTGCTGGAAAATTGCTTTCTTGCTTGCTGGTGGGGAGAAGTCCCCACACATTTGGTCACAGAAATCATAAGATGGTTTTCTGTGTCATTGATTGTTGTGTTGAGCAAGAGTATAGGAAACACACTAAACTGTTTTTCCCACTCCTCACAACATATAATATATTACATTTTTTATGATTTAAGTATTTTGATACAGGATAAATATAGTTGTATTTGGGAGCCTTTTTTACCTTTGAAAATTTGTTTGCAGCTGTCCTGTAGTGGGTGGGGCATCTGCATTTTCCTAAAGAATTGGAGAACTCTTCTCAAATAATAATCCTCTCGGTTTACATCTAGTTACATACTTAAGTGAACTTTTTTTCTTTTTTTAGAAAAAATCTTACAACGAAATAGAAATGTGTATAATTAAAGATCAGAATTTTTAAAAAATTATTTTCTTCTGAAAGAGCTTGTTTTCATTTTAAAGCATTACCAAAAGTTTAGAATTGTTAATAGAGTTGCTAGTACAGGATGGGTAAAATCGCTTTACTGCTTACTCAACAATTCCTAGGTACCACTTTTTATAGCAGGTTAGTAGGGAATTATGTTTTTCCTTAAAGCCTGTTTAGAGCGACATTCACACCATCTTAGAAAAACTTCTAACCAATGTTGTGAGACTAATATTCAGGACGAGAATTTCAGAGCTGAACCTTTAGAAATCATTTAACCCCCTCATTTTACAGATAATGATAAAATGAAAGCTCCCTGCAGGGGATTTAGCCAGGATCATATAAGTAGATCAATAGTTGAGCTAGAACTTAGTCCAGATCTTTTATCATTCATTCAGTCCAGTATTTTTCCCTGTACTTTATGGTGATGAAGTAGTTGTTTGGTATTCAGGAGGGGAAAGAAAAAAAGCTTGTCATAGAGTTTTGGCAGTAACAATTTAAAGAATAAGAAGAATATAGAAAGTACCTTATTAGGGTAAAATTAAATACTCATTAAAAATACATTAAAAAGTTGCATGGTCCACTGAAAGTTTCAACTGTTTTAATGTTCTTTCTGTACCCTCCAGTATGGTAGGCACTAGCTACATGTGCCTATTGAATACCTGAAATATGGCTAATGCTGCTGAGGAACAGAATTTTTAATTTTGTTATTTTAATTTATTTAAATATAAGTAACCATGTGGGAGGTGGGTGGCTACTGTATTGGACAGCGTAGCTTAGAGATTACATTCGTAATAAGCACACTTGATGTCTACTGTTAGGTAGTTAATAAGGTTAAAATTGTAGGAAACAATAGAAAGAAAGAGGATCTCTACCAGGAAAATACTCTATTCAAGTCTAGAATTGGAAGGTCCCAAATTATTGTGTGTTTAAAATGGAAGTGCAGTGTTTAGTTTGACCATGATTCTAGACTTAACTGATGGAATAGACTTCGAAGCCAGTATCAGAATGATTGGAAAGATTTGAAAGCATTCAAAAGTAGGAAGAAGGCATTGAGAGCTCTGATAACGTCATAATTTTTCCCATTTACCTGAAAATATTAATGTAAGGTCCTAGAGAGAAAAAAATAATTTAAGTATTCCTGGGGCCCATGTTTATATATTGTAGAATGTCAGCCTGTCTGAAAATTGCTTTTGGTGGAAGACCTAACTATAACTTCTTGAGATTAGACTATTTCTTGGTGTTTTAGCTAAATTCTTTACATAAACACATAATAGGATTTTCAAATCTAAGTATTTATTTTATTCCCTACGTAAGCTCAGGTTAGCTACAGCAATCAGTTTGTCTCTTATTTTGCTGATATCGTGATGAGAAAAATATATCAGAATTATCAATTCACGGTACTACTTAGCACTCAGGAACATAAGAGTTCCTACACTTACCTGATAATTGAGATTCTTGACTGAAGTTTTTACGTAGTTCTTCCTTTGAAGAGCTAATAAGATACATAATAAGTTCAGGAATTGAAGTATGCATGCTAGGGGAAATGCAAAGTACATTGATCATTTGAATAGATCTGGAATGAATTTTCTTCCTGTTCCCTGAGCCCGTAGAGCCATGTTTACAAGCTCATTTGAAAGTTCAGATTCTTTGAAAAGTAATTTCAGTGGAAAATTTTGGCTTGTTATATCGGTTATGTTTAACCTGTTTAAAGCTAGTAATTGTCATTGTTTTTAAAATTGATTTATTGCTATTATTATTTTGTTTCTCTTCTCTTTTGCTTATATCACTTCTTCTGAAGTTCAGATCTGGCTAGTTTTTGCTCACATATTAGACTAGTTCAGGGCCTGACATGTAGTGGATAATACTCTCAGTGATACCTTAAACATTCCATTTAACTGCCTTAGCACCAGTTTTATGAACTATAAATGAATGTGTTGCAGGCAGTCCCTTAGGAGAGCGATTCTGAAATTGGGGTTGAGGTGATGCAGAGAAGGGTTACTTTCAACTGACATCCTCCTCATTTCATGTAATGTGAGGTGTTATTGATAGGTATATATTATGCATGGTTTGAAAGTAGAAAAAAGAGATACCAGAGTTCTTTTTTAGTCCCTTATTGCTTTGTAATCTTTCCATCTCCACAGAACCAAATGACTCATTTTTACAAAACTAAGTCTACTTTTATATTGTCTTGCTGAAAAAAGGGGCAAAAGCCCCATAAAATGTTGAAATTGAGATAAGTCAACAATCATGACTTCTATTTATTGATGTAAGTTTTTAAAATTTTTATTCAAAAAGTAATTTTGCCTTTAAGTGAAAGAGAAGTTGTTTCTGACTACCTCAGAGAAAGAGAAAGAGGAGTTTTATTTTTAACTTTTATTCTGATAATAAAGCTCTTTACCATATTAACTTTGTGTGTGTGCGTGTGCACATGTGTGCATGTGTATCTTTACATATATCATTATTAGTTATTTGACTAATAAAAACGGTTCAGATTTTGGAGAGTAAACTTTGTGGTTTGCTAATTTTTTTATTCCACTTACTTTATTCTAATAAAAAAAATATTTTAACCTGTCTGTTTTCTCCATCTCTGGCTGCTATTATCTTGACTATAATTGCTTAGTTTCCTTTCTGGCTGATCTATTGCTACTTTTTATCTGGATGCTATAAAAGAATATGAATGCTCCATTAGAGTACCACAGTCTCAGCCAGATTATTTTCAGATTCTCAGCTAAAATGAAACAACTGGCGGTTTGGCTAAGTAGCTCAGATTTGTTGTCAGAGTGTGTGAGTGGCTCTAAATTCATTATGTTAGTTGTTCCTGGGAGGTAACATTTGAAAAATAGCTTCAACTGTTTATGGATTGTGGTCCTTGGGCACCAGATAGTGGATGCTGGAATGTATTGCAGAAAAGTTGATTAAACTACTAGAGTCTCTAAAAGTAAGTGTAGAAAGTCATTTATAATATCCGTGTCTGACTCTGTTGGATACACTTTTATATCTCCCTTTCAAAGCTTTGGTTTATTATCAGCTTATCCAGGAAGGAATAACATTTTCGCAAAAATGTGCCTTTTGGTGAAAACATCAATAAGCTATGCTTGATGAGAAGTTTATATAGATAGACTGATTTGAACTTTGAGGATCTCAAATACTTTGCAGTTTTATCACCTAGCTTATTGGAATCATGTTTCACTATGACTTAAATTTCAGTAGTAGCTACTTTCGGTTCACAATTTTAATGGTCTTTACCATATGTAAGGGAATTTATACTTATTCTAAAATATAAGTTGAATTTATATTTTATATTTCAGAATTTAGTTTTTGTTTTTTCTTCTCTCTCTCTCTCTCTCTTCATTTTTGGCCATTTTCTTTCCCAACGAAAGTTTACTAGAGTGTGGAAATTTTTTATGTAATAACAAAACTCGGAGATCTTTAAACATACTTTGCGCTTTCCTTGTTAAAATATTTCAGTATTTTCTCATTGCTTTTAAAATAAAACTCAAACTTCTCAGCTTGGAAAGTCATTTGTGTTCTTTTATTTCTTCTCTGCTTTATCCTTACCCATTCCCCTTGTGAGTGTCCTTTGTTTCGGGTTTATAGAGCTACCATTTCCCTTCTCATTTCTTTTACTGTGGCTGCTTCCTTCTCTCCCACCCGTCTCTTCCTGGACTCACCTGTTCTTCCTTCAAAACTCTGCTCAAGTTCCCCCTCCTCCAAGAGGGCTTCTTTGAACCACAGCTACGCTGCCTTTTATTAATCCCATTTAGACTTGCCAGTAAGTAAGCTCATTATAGCATTTTATAAGATTTTTTTCATACTTTACTGTAATCATTTGTTTACTTGTCTGTCTCCTTTAATAGAGTAATATTCCTTGATGTCAGAATCTGGCATATAGGCCTTTCTAACAAACATTTGGTGACTGACTGATTTAATAACTTTAATAAATATATTCCATAATTTGATTTACTTTGATCTTGGTTCTTCAGACATTTGAGGGTATGTATGGGTTATGCCGTTTTTCTCACAAGGAGCTTTTAAAGTTGGCCCTCTAATTACCCTATTGCTACCTAAAATGTTTAATGAAGGTAAGCCATTGGCTTTGGGAAGACAAGAGCTTTATTGGCTAGAGGATGTAATAATATGACTTTTACCCTGTCAATTAGTTAAAGGATCTGAAAGACAAATTATGGGAAATACCAACTCTGTGATCATGAAATTATGCATTCTAGCTTATTAATGTGTATTGTTGAACCTACGACTTTATTGGTGAATAGAATTTTCTTAGGAGAGAATAAATATTTAACAACTTTTTCTTTATTTGAAATATCTCGTTACAGTTTTTAGATTTTAACCTGATATTAATTCAAAAGATAAGACAAAGTTAAAGCTAAAGAATGGGTTATAGAATTTAAACATGCTTGGTGGTCCTGAGGTGTCTTTATAATATTTATGTCAATATTCTGCTTTTGTAGCAAAATACTCATAGAAGCAAAATGTAAATAAGTCCATATTTACAAATAAGATTTTTTAAAATAAATTTATTTTATAATAGAATTATAAAATTTTCACTTAATCCAAAATTTTATTCTTATGTGTATACTTAATATTTGCTTTCATGATTAATTGCTAAGACACTTTGTATAATTATTTCTTTAGTGATATGCTAAGTTGAGTCAGTATATTACACTGCATCATAGTCCTGGTTGATCTTTTTATTTATTGAATGAACAAACGCTGTATTATTAAAATTCCTTTTCCTTCCATTGAGCTTGCAAAAGAAACTTGTTTGTTAGATCTTGAATACCCTAAGAAATTTGTTATGGAAGGTTTTAAATTATATTTCTACTTCAGTCTTTGACAACATTTTAAAAATCCATTGTGAAAAAATAGAATAGGGAAAATTTACCCATTTTGCTATAGTTGGATATCTGCTCGTTCTCAGAGACCGCCAACCTCCTTTAAAAATATATTTTTAAGATTTATTGTTTGTTAAAATTTGGTATTGAATTTGTGTAAAGTATAAACATTACAGCATATTAGAACATTATTGCCATTTAAGAATGCATTCACTGTTTTGGTTTTGGGAGCGCTGTCTCAAGAGGTTCATAGCATTTGGTACGTAGTTCACGTATTTCTAGTCTACAGACCTTCCCTATCAAGGCAAAGGCTTCGTGGTTCTGATATTTGCATTTTCTACTGCTATAAAGCTCTACAATGGTAATTAATGTTTTTTTAAAAACTTTCCATGTTATTACAAATAAAACTGAGCTTTTTGATGACTAGTAATTTGTACCTTTAAAGAGCCACATTATTTTGCTTTTGTTTCAGAATGTATTATGCTTCACAAGTATACTGTGACAGCCTGAATAGAAAAGGGGGGAGGGGACATTGTCTTCAGCTGGCATGCTTATCAGAGGGAATGTGTTTCTGGACACAAGATTTAGCATTCATTGGTTGTCTGAAGAAAGCTATTTCATCTGAGGATTGGACAAGAAGCTGCGTCAATTTGCTGCCCGTCTCCAAGGCACTGGCGATGCTGCCTTCACAGGCTGGCTAACGTCACGGCTCCATCACCCAGCGGGGTGTGGACTCTCTTTTTCTGTTCTTCTCTGTTTAATTCTCTATTTGCTGCCTACTGCATTTCTTAATCTGTGTTCTGCCAAATGCTAACAGCATGATATTTTGCAATCATCTAGGTGAATACAAGAAAGACGAACTCCTAGAAGCTGCTAGGTAAGTGATTTCATTCATTTAAGTGAGTATAATGCATTTAAGGGAGAAAGGGGGAGGCCAGGTGGAGGGCTATAAAAATTATAACATGTTATATTGTCTTGTTTGGATTTTATGCAATAATGCAGATAAGACCTTATACTAAATCTTTGTGTACTTTATTTTACATGGTTAATGCATAATAATGATACAGTCTTTCAATATGGTGATGATTATAAGGTTAATTTTATTTGGAACATTTCTTAAGGTGCCTGCAAACCTTAGTTACTCAGCTTTTCAAATGATGTTCTTGGAGTATTTAAATGCCTATATTTTAATTTTCTTCTAAAGATTTTTCTAGTAAAGCTTGAATAAGAGGCATAAAGTAAATGTTAAGATCCTATATCCTTTTTTGTTGTTTTTCTTGGTCATTTATAATTTAATTGATTAGCTCTTTACAGTATTTTGTATGTATTTTTTAACTCCAGTGTTTTAGATTATTTATCACACTTAAGTTTGTTTGTAATTAAGAAGATGACTTTATGCAGATAAATAAAACAAAAATGTAGAAAGCTGCATTATCCAAATATACCACTCTATAATGGTTAACAAGACTTAATTAGAAATATATTAATTGAATTGAATATTACAAAAAAGATTTATTATGATCCATATTAAAGAAACCAAAGCAAACATATATTATTTTCCAGTCTCTTGTGAAAAAATATCTATAAATATTCATAAGAAGCTCTATAATTTTATAGGAATTGACTTACTACCTTTTTATAGGAGTGGTAATGAAGAAAAACTAATGGCTTTATTGACTCCTCTAAATGTGAATTGCCATGCAAGTGATGGGCGAAAGGTAAGTTATTTAAAATACAATCCCTTTCAATAATTTCTTTTTGCTTTTGCAACAAAATTTTTTCAAGTTGGCACATATATATGTGTGTGTATATATATACATATATATATATCTCACATGTATATCCATACATATTTTTACTGGCATCTTTTCCCTGTAAAATGAAATGCTACTATATATCTGTTATTGGCAGTTGTGAAATATTCAGAGCTGGTGAAGCATGGTTCTTAAGTAAGGCTTTTCTCTTAAATGTCAGGCACTGAAAGTTGTTTGTTACATGGAACTGCAGCTTTGTCAGTGATTAAAATTATAACATCGTATATTATTTTCTGTGTATGATAATGGAAATTAGAAATATTTGTCCTATTTACCCATCTTTATTAGGACATTTGCATTTCTGATTTCTTATTTGGCAAAAGAAGATTTGTTTGCCAAGTACCAACACTTTCTCCACTAAAGCTGAGAAAATGCTGTTAATGAGTTTTTTTAGATCTGTGTAACAGCCCTAGTAATTTGTTATTATTTTTATTGGCTAAGTTTTAATTGTGGTATATTGAAAGGAAATACATTAAAACAGGAATATTCTGCATTAATATACAGTTGTCATAAATATAATATATAAAATGTATAACTAGCAGCTTCATTATCTGCTTTGTGTTCTTGCTGAATATAGATTGAAATGTAATCCTTTATAGCTTTTGGTAATTGACTGCAAAGTTTTGCAGTGATTTACCTAATGGACATTGAAAAATAAAGCACCGTCTACTGTAAAATTTTTTTTTAAATGACTCTTAATTTTTATGTTAAAGGATGGCTTTTATATTTTAAAAATCTAAAATATTTTCAAAGATACACCACAAATATTG
>NW_007727116.1:383045-384969 GCF_000696425.1 Galeopterus variegatus | reverse complement strand
AAAAAAACTGTTTTGCTTTTTAAAAAATCCCTTTGCTGCATATGATAATTTTATAGACCAAAATTACTTAGTTTTCCTTGAGCGCCTCCCATTTTTTCACCATTCTAATGAAATCTAATAATGCAAGGAATTGAATCTCTCAAAATATATGTTATTTGTTATTGTAGATGGCTCATATATTATGTCACATAGCCCAATGAATGTTCAGTTTCTCTGCATAATTTGGGTAGAGACTTTCATGGAAGGTTAAATTATGTATATCAAGCTATAAACTAGCAAAGATTTATTCAGTCCTATCACTTACTTTTGGGGAATGTTTTTAAATGGCAACTGTTCATTTTTTCCTCAGTTATGAAGTTGCTTTGGGGATTTTAACATACTTATGTTTGCTTTGAGTTCCAGATTTTATTTGGATCCTCTCAGTAGGTAAAGTGACTTCTATCACTATGCAGAAAAGAGCCTTCTTGTCTGTCCTCAGAGTAGCTATGTTTTCAGACAGAGCTCGTTTTGAGCCCAGCCTCCTTCACTGTTCCATAGCCATGTTAATACTAAAGAATTGATGTGATATTACTATAGTAGGCGTCAATTTTCATCCCAGCATCATTCTTTCATTCTTACCCTTATACCTTGACAGCCCCATTTCTAGTGCAGTAAATCTTAGTAGTTAAGGAGCATAATCACTTATACTCAACAAATTATCTCTTCTTTCCTTCTTCATCCCCACTCCAATGTATAGAACTCCTTTATTTTTCCTTCTCCCAAAAGGATGTATTTATTTCCTTTCAGCTGGAACCAATATATTCCTCATCCAAATTCCTGTGGCTCCTTTTCTGTTTTACTCTATGACATTTACCCCATAGTTCCTTAAATTGTAGTTATTCATACACGTCTTTTTCTTCTACTCCTCTGTTAGCTTTCTTTGTATTTTACACAGGACCAAGCCTGGCACTTTGTACATAGCAAAAGCGTAGGATACAACTCTGTTGTTCCCTGATAAACGTAATTTTATCCTCTGAATGAGAAAATCATCTGCACTCTTTGCCATTTAGAAAATTAAATCAAAAGACTGTAAACAGGAGATTTTATATTTTCTGTTATTATTATTATTATTATTACTATTATTGTTCTNTGTAAACAGGAGATTTTATATTTTCTGTTATTATTATTATTATTATTACTATTATTGTTCTATTAATTTTAGATAATTATTACATGAAGGATAACTTTATATTTTAATATGTAGAACATTTTTAAGAACATACATCAAGTATTATTATGCCGAAGAATTTCTAACATATAAATAGTGCAATAATTTTCCAAAATGTGCTCTTACACTTTTAGATTACCAGTTTTTTTCAAATTAAATTAAATAGAAAAAGAAAATTAGACTTAAGCATGTATTAGATTTTAGTGCTATGCATATGACATAGGAAATCATTCACAATTGTCCATCTATATGCAAAATGCCAGTAAAATTTTGTGATACAAATTGAATAATGTTATATTTAGGAATTATCCTCATTTATGGCACAGGGTAATTCTTATAAATGTACCAGTTGCAGTAAAGCAACAAAACAGTAAATGTTCTGGGTGTTAGTGGAGATTGAGAAAACATCCCTTGGTTATGATAGTATCTTTTGTTTTCTTGCTGTTAGTATTAAGAAAATGTGTAAGCAAATCTAGCACCTATACTGTGTGTCTCTGTCTTACATACTTTTTTTCCGAGAACATTTGCAGGTGTTTATCTAGAACTGGAAATCAGATTGTCTCTTAAGAAGACGATAAGGTACTTTTTCATATAAAATCAGATTGTCTCTTAAGAAGAGGATAAGTTACTTTTTCATATACAGTGAGTTAGTCAGGTATATGAAGTTTTATTTCTTGAGTTCCATTTTAGAACACAGTGCAGAATCAAATCCTTTTT
>NW_007727116.1:379999-382366 GCF_000696425.1 Galeopterus variegatus | reverse complement strand
TATATGAAGTTTTATTTCTTGAGTTCCATTTTAGAACACAGTGCAGAATCAAATCCTTTTTTAGAGGTTTCCTAAATGACTATGTTAGTGTTTAACTGGGCTCTTTCCTGTCTTAGTTTTTACTGTGATTCTTAGTTTGTAAATTTTAAAAGCCCATGGAAATGTTAATTTTGTAATATTTTTGGAAAAGAAATGTTTTTTATATGGTACTTAATAGGTAGAGAATTAGCCTAGAGATATGTGGAGGGTTGAGGCTTTAGTATTTCTTTTTAATGTTTATGTGGAAATATACAATGATAGTGTAAATTTTAAATGGTCTCTTAATTCTGTACTACAACTTGATGATTATCTAATTAGGTAATATGTGAGTGGTTAATATTTTTATTTCCCATAGACATTTGCTTTTCTGTAAAATTCTGAAAGTAGTGAAGTATCAGTAAGGTTTTACACAATTTATATTATGTTATGCTTTTATTTTATATGTAAATCAAAATTGCAGCTTGGCTACTGTAGAAATTTTGATCTTTTTTTATTTCTTATTTTTTTCCTAAAAATCAAAGGCAGAAAATTTTTTTGTAATATTTTTTCTAAAATACTACTTTGAAATAATTACATACATGTTCTAATGATAGCCATGTTAGAAACATGGGGGCATAAATATAATTACTCTTCTTCTATCTCCTACCCATTATGATTAGCCATAACATTCCACAGTTCATTCTTGCAGTGAAGTGCAACCAGAACTTTAAAACAAATTATTCCCTTTTATAATTCTTTATTCTTTTGTTTTCAGACTTATATTTCTTGACCTTTAATCTCCCTTTACAGTATTTTCTATCAATATCACGTGTTTCATTAGCAATTATCTAGGTGTTTGATATCTTAATTCAAGGAGATAGTATTCTCTTGTTTTTCAGTACTAATTTTAATAAGGACACCTTTTTACAAGAAATGAAAACAAGTATTTGAATACATCTCAAATTATTGTAACACTCAGCCCTCTTGAAAGTTCTTTTTGGTTCCTCTGTGCCATTTCTATTTTCTGGCTGTCTTTATGCCCTTCCAAAACAAATGTCCTAAGTGTATCCACTTCTCAGAAGAGATTAGAGTTACTAATTACTGTATGTATAAGAGTATTTCAGAAAGTTCATGGAAAGACACATATTATCTTTTAATTCTATTTTTCCACAAACTTTTTGAAGTATCTTTATATTCCTAAATAGGAATAATATGTATCTTTGCCTACTATAGTATATCTACTGTGCCTACTGTTGTTATGATTATATGTCACCAAATATTGAAAGTAACTAATATTTGATTGGAGCTTTTTTAATAAAGTATTCAATGTCATTTCTGGTATTTCAAGTTCCTTTCTACTCCTTTTATTCATTCATTCAACCAACCAATGATCAGTTCCTACCATGTATAGGTCACTGGGCTAAGTGTCATGGAAGATGAACATATGGCTTATAGTACTTGTTCACGAGGAGCTCAAAAAATGACAGAATGATTAACACATTATCCAGGACATTGGAGCTAATGAGCTAAAAAGATATAATACTCCTTCTGTATAGGTCACTGGGCTAAGTGTCATGGAAGATGAACATATGGCTTATAGTACTTGTTCACAAGGAGCTCAAAAAATGACAGAATGATTAACACATTATCCAGGACATTGGAGCTAATGAGCTAAAAAGATATAATACTCCTTTTGCTGTGATACAGTTACAAAGTGTAGATTTAAGGTGAGATTTTTTTTCCCCTGGCCCTTTTATTTTGGAAGAATTATTAGTATTTAAACACGTATGTTCTTCTGTAAGAAGCCACAAATTTAGGTGAACAGACAATTGGAGGAGCATGATTTAAATTCAGATAAATTACCTGAAGTGCTTCTTTAAATGTCAGATTTCTACTGTGTAAATGTTTGCTTCCATAAAATAGTTAATAATGAATAAAACTCTGGAAACAGAAAAAAAGTGTTTAAAAACTATTTTCAAATGAGATCAATCAGAAATAATGTAGAGTTTAATACCATTCCTTGAAGACACCACGAAAGAACTGTTATATACTTGAAAGAGCAAATAAGCTGTAAGATCAGAGAGATTCTTGGCTCTTCCACTTTCTAAGTGTGTGACTGTGGCTCTAGTTTTCAATTTATTCATTCATAAATGGGGATAATCATACCCATTTCACAAGGCATATGAGAGGTAAGTGAAGTGATGCAACAATGTGCCTCGTAGTTTGTAGCACATAGTAAAACCACAGTAAATTAGATCCCTACTCCTTTGATAAAAGTTTTGAAGCTTTTTGGGCTGGCCCGGTGGCGCACTGCTACAGTGCGCCGCTTGGGAGTGCGGCGGCGCTCCC
>NW_007727116.1:375754-378827 GCF_000696425.1 Galeopterus variegatus | reverse complement strand
GAGAGAGGATTAGTGTAATTTTTTTGTTTCTATAGTTAGGTTTTAGGGTTCTATACATATGTGATATTGTAGTATAAGTAGAATTTCTCATTATTCTTGGTCCACAGTCCCCTCCCTTAAAATAATTCTTCTCTAAATATCATGTTTGATCAGGATTTTAGCAATCTTTATGTAGGTAGATTGTTAATTTGAAGACTCTTCAATGAACTGTGCCTCTTATTATTCATGCCCTTGTCTAATTCCCTCCCACATTGACTCTGAGCTTAACCTGGGACTGCTTTGATGATTAAAATAATGCAGAAGTTATGTCGTATCCATTCCAGGACAAGCCCCTGAACTGGCCTGGCAGTTACTAGTTTCTTGCTTTTGGAATGCTCCTTCTTGGAACCCAGCTGTCATGCTATGAGGCAGCCAAGCAGCCATGTGGAGAGGTCCACGAGGCAAAGAACTGAGGCCTCTAGCCAGCAAACCTGCCTGAGCTCCCAGTTAAGCCTGTAAATGATTCTGTCTAGGCATCCCAGACATTCCAGCTCCACCTGAGTTCCCAGTCAAACCTCCAGGTGACAGCAGCCACTCTAGCACCCTAGTTCATACTGCATAGAACAGAAGAACTGCCCAGGTAACTCACCATTGTTGGGGTGGTTTGTTATGTAGTAATAAATAACTGAAATACCCAACTATAAGAAAATATAACTCAGTGCTTATTATCTATTGGGCAAAAAAGATTGCATCTTTTTTCAGATGGATTAATGAAAATGGTTCTTTGATAGTTACTTGGAAGGATAAGTGAGGATTTCTAAATCTCTCCCCAAATATATTTACTCCTTTAGATATTTTCAGTTATTTTGAATTTGTTTCTTATAATTTTAGGGTTTTTTCCCACCTAGAATGAAAAAAATAATTTCATATGCATCTTTTGGGGTCATGTCATTATGGGAAAAAATAGGAACTTGAAGCTAGAAGACCAAGTTTTAAGTTATAACTGTTATTAGCTATGTGATCATAATAAGTTTTATTATATCTCTGAGTTCTCAATTTTTTTTGCCTAAGAAAATGAGGGGTTTGGGTCTTATGAGCTCTAAAGTACCTTTCAACTCTAACATTCCAAGATTGTAAATATATTTGGTCATTTTTTTTTTTTTTTGCAGAGTTATTAATTGCTACTAGTACGTAGTTGGATTGCGTAAGAGTCTGTAGTGTCACATCAGATAGAACACTCACAATATCTGGAATAAAGTTTATGTAGAGCACTCTTCCCCTTTAAGAAAGTGTTAGCGTTACCTGAAGGCACCCGTCTGACTCCCCCTGGCTTAGAGTGCCCTTTATCATTCTTCTCTGTTCTTGCCAAATGTTCGTAGATAAAAGGTCATACCATTTTTTAATTTCCATATTTTATGGATCATAGTTTAGATATTACTTGGGATTACAAGAAGGTCAAAATGTAGTAAGTCTACATCAGGGAGCTCTTCAAGTACTTTAGGTTTAATTATATATCTAATCAAATCACTTCTTTAGAGTATGTCTTGCTGAGCAGTGCATGTATTACTATAATGCAGAAATCCCTTAGAGCAAGTTTTTTTGCCTACTTAATGTTGGGATATATTGTATAAAATTTTTATGCTTGTGTGTATTCACTTTGTAACAATATGGGCTTGAAAATGTATTTTATTTTTCATTAGGGAATTGCTACAACTAAAACAATCTCTATTTTGTCAAGCATGACATTTCTACTGGTGAGGGTAATTAGTACCCATGCCAACTGTGCTATTTCTCTCTCTGAGAAATGAATTTCTAGTAGAGGGAAACCGCAGTGTTAAAAAGTAGGTGGTAAAACCTAGTTCTCCATTTTACCTCTATTTAGCCACCCTCCTCCTAGCTTTGGATTCTCCTGCACTCATATCCAGAAGCACAAGTTTTCTGCAGTTTTCCACATCAGATTACTCGAGGGATAGAAAGGGAGTGAGTATTAAATGATTTGGCAATGATTCATTATTAAAATTTTATTTAGAAGCCAAATTACAAAAGTGACACTTCAACATCTGAATTTAAAATTGTTAGAATCTAAGTTGAAAGTGTTTTTTCTACCTCTACAAGTAAACCAAATTTTATATCAGTTGATTAGATTACAACTGCAGCAGTAGGTGGAAAAACATCCGTCTGGCAGTGTAGAAAGGGAAACAGAGCAGGAAGAAACACACAAGGTAGCCTCAATCGTATTGCTGATGTCGGAGTTCTTCAGTTGAATAGGGGGTTGGGTGGTGGTATTTTAGTATTACTCTTTATAAATTACATATTTCTTTGTATCAAATATTAAGTGATAAAGATATTTTAAAACACCCCTGTAATGATTATGATTTGTGTACTCTCTCTGACATAAACTGTTAAGCTGATCTAATATAAAAGTAGAATATTTTGCAAATAGTTTTTAAATTCTTTAAGTAAGGGTGAATCTTACTGTTGTAAGAAGGCTTGCTTAAGTTTGAAGAGAAATCTGATTCCAGGAAACTGATGAGAAGCAGGAAAAAGAAAGTGAAGAGTTAATTACGGATTTAAGAATTCTGAAATTTTCTGTAGCTTTGAATTAGCATTATTAAAATAGTTATTTAGCTACAGTATAAAGCCAGTATAAACTCTTAATGTCTTAATTCATTGTGTACCAGTTGCCTGCTGTCTTAGCTTGGACTGCCATATCATTGACATTTTGAATTAGCATTATTAAAATAGTTATTTAGCTACAGTATAAAGCCAGTATAAACTCTTAACGTCTTAATTCATTGTGTACCAGTTGCCTGCTGTCTTAGCTTGGACTGCCATATCATTGACATGGTGGCTTAAACAACAGGAATTTATTTCTCACAGTTCTGGAGGCTGGGAGGTCTAAGATCAAGGTGCTAGCATGGTCGGTTTCTGATGTGGGCTCTCTTCCTGGCTGCTTTCATGCCTTTTTCACACATAGTGGAAAGGAACAGAAAGCAACCATCTTGTGGCTCTTATTGTAAGGGCAATAATAATTCCATCATGAGTTCCCCATCCTCCTGACCTCATCTAAAACTTATTACCTCCAAATACCATC
>NW_007727116.1:372952-375232 GCF_000696425.1 Galeopterus variegatus | reverse complement strand
AATACCTGGGTTTTTTTGTATCACTACCTTTTTTTTTTCTTTCATTAAAAGGAAAATAATCACTGAAGAAGCCTATTTCTTTCTCTTTCTCATATATATTCATCTATTCATTTATTTTATTAAATTAGAATTATGAAAGGAAATTTCTAAAAGTATCGGAAATCTTCATAATATACCTTTTAAAAAGAATGTTTTCAGTGACTAATAAGAAACATTTTTCTCTACTAAGAATGGCATCAGTAGTAAAACTTAGAACCACACTATAATTACCATGCATAATCACTTGAAATGCATATTTGGGTAGCCAAACTAGTTAATTTGGAAACAGAGTAATTCTAAATAGAAAATGTTTCATATTTTGATTTTCTTTTCGTAAAGATGCTTTAATTTTTTTTAATAGTAACATGATAATACTCTTAAGTAGCATAAAATGCCCCTTAAAATAATCTTGTTTCAGAGAGGGTTTAATACCTATTAGAATTGGGAGAGAAGGTTGTGGGTGGAGAACAGAACTGGAGGTCTCTGCTCCTAGCTGCCATTGACTACCATGTTCATATATGCAAACTGCCTACCCAAAAACAACAAGGACACTATCACTGAAGGACCCTGAGATGGCAGCATATCTCCAAAGTCCTAGAGCTCTTAACCACATTAAAATCAGCTAAAGGAATTTGTTAGTTTTCTAGTTTACAATTAAAATGACTATCTAATGATCTAAGGCAGAACAATTCTCTCGTAAGTAATTTTTAAATGCCGATCAGTGCAACTTGTTTCCTCTTTCAAGAACAAGTCAACCATCTATTGTACATTACTTAGAATCTTTGATACTTACATATGAAAACCTAAGATTTAAAATGTTGATTAGGCTGGCCAGATAGCTAAGTTGGTTGATAGCTAAGTTGGTTAGCCCGGGCTGTTATAATACCAAGGTCAAGGGAGGGTTCAGATCCCTGTACCAGCCAGCTGCCAAAAAAAAAAAAATAATAATAATAATAAGTGAACACACCTTTAAAAAATATATACATATACATACATATAATNTTTTTCCCCCTTGCAGGCCCTCTGAGAGGATGCTAGAAACTCATTTTCATGCATACATTGTAACTGTTTTGCTGATTCTGAGGCTGGAAAAGGGAAAACACAAATTGCTGTCTGTTGAAGAATCCCCTTGAAGTTTCCACAATGATAATGTTAAGTTAAAATTGAATTAAGTTGGCATTCAGAGTTTTATTCTCACAGAGATTACTCTATGTATTTCCCCTCTCACTGTCTTCCTAATACATATACTTAAAATAAAAATTCTCCTTTCTGTTTTTACTTTAAGAATAAATTTTTACTATTTAAGGCAGTTGAAATACAGAAACCTTACTTTATATTTCAGAAGTTTCATAATTTTTCGAATGCCTTATGTTTCTTCCTAAAGATGAGTACAGATGTTACTTTGGAAGAACATCCTCTCTGAGGCTATAAAATATCAATTGTTTTTCTGTCTGTTAATGTAGTCCATCTAGAATTCAGTCTTATTTGGAAGAGTCTTGAAATGGCAATGTATCCAACCTCCCAATGCAGTGTTGGAACCTTCACTATGATAACTCTGACAAGTTCTGCTTAAAGACATTATTTAAAAAAGAAAGAGAGCTCACTGTTTTAGATCAAAAAAGAGAGCTCACAGTTGTAGACCAGACTGTATGTGGATTTAATGCCCAATTTAGGGTGTTACACCTTAAGAAGGGATATTGATAACCAGAGGGTGACCAGGAAGACAATCAGGAAATTATTCTATAAGAAGCAGTTGAAACAACTAGTTCAATAAGAGACCAAATGACTATCTGTTTGAGATATCTAGAAAAATCCTCTACTGGGAAGGAGGCAGAATAAATTATCTTCTGCATCCACAGCTTTGTAACAGGCTTGTCAATGTCACTATTTTAGCTATGCTATGCGTGTATGCATAGGATAAGTTAAAGCTGCCTTAAATGCTTTATACTGCTCTGCAGATCCATATCATAAGCAGCAAAGGTAGATACATTTGTTTTTGTTTTTGTTTTTGTTTTCTTGTAGCCTGAATCCAAGAAACTTTGAATTATGGGCCTTCTTTAAATAAAGACTTTTTCCTGTAAACACTTTATAATGTGAAAATATTAGTAATAACATTTCTCTTACAGCAGAATAACATTGAGATAGAGTTTTTGTATTTGCATTTGTTCCACACATTACCATTTGTAGGGAAAGTGAAGGAAAATGGTCAGGGCCCCTCAGATGTTCAGAATCTTGCTGAGC
>NW_007727116.1:369376-372428 GCF_000696425.1 Galeopterus variegatus | reverse complement strand
TCAGGGCCCCTCAGATGTTCAGAATCTTGCTGAGCATTTGGTGTAAATATGCATGTGTGCCCAGGTCTTCCTTGGCTATTGCCTAATGTAATTGCATATTGTGCGCCCAGGTGTCCTGGGTTATGGACTTAAGTATAAAGGATGAGTGGCTCTGATGCACGGCCCCTGCCCTCGGGGGACCATGGGGAGGCTGCTACTGCTGTCGGAGGCTGTTGCTGCCAGTGCTCCCAGCATGCCCCAAGATGCCACTGCCCTTGCTGCTGCTGCTGCTGTGGCTCCCGGGATCTTTCCCAATTACCTAGCGTGGACCTGCGTGTGAGGGGTCTGGGGACCCAGTCTGTACAATGGGTCTGAAGGGTCTGAGCCCTAGCCCTGACAATACAAATGGAAAACCTAGTGTAACTAAAATAATGAAAAGTTTTGGCTTCAGTTATGAATTGCTTTAGCCGTACAATTAGGGTAGCTATTGCCTCAACCTGACAACTTGTGTAGTCGTGTAGCAATACACCATTTTGTATGTTTGTCTTTTAAAATGTTCCCAACAAAAACATCTGTTTTTAGAATATTTCTGAGTTGTACAAACGCAGTGATTGCTGTCCTGTGTATATGTTTTAAATGTTTGATTCTTGTATTTACTAGTTTACAACCACCATCAAATTATCTAGTAACATGTAAGTATTTTACAAATGGGTCTGCTTTATTTATCCAAAACCAAAATTACACTCTGTTAATTATCCTAGCAATTAGAAAATTACTTTTATCATTGCTTTGCCATTTGGCAATTTTGGCACTATGTGGTAAACATTCATTAAGTTTAGTCCTAGGATACAGGATTTTAATTGCTTTGCATCAGAAGACAGCATTTGGTAAATAACAGTTGTAAACTTTTCTTCTAGTGTTTGAAAAGCCTCTAGGCGCTTAGTGGTGTCAGCTTGTTCAAATCATCCTTTGTTCTCAATTTTTCTGTACTTTTGCTCTTTCCATTCTGCCATTTTCTCAAATTTATTGCACGCATTTTAGTGATTTTTATGTGCCTTCTAGTAATACTATATAGACTGCATGATTAGCACCCACATTAGGGTGATTGCTGGGAAAGTCTCATCCAGATGGTTTCGTACTCTTCCTGTGAATTCATCCACTCCTAGAGCTCAGCTGCCCCTTCTTAGCTGCTGCTACCACTTTGCTAACTGATACTGTCATTATTTTTTCCTGGACAATCCTGTAGCAGCACTTTTGTTCAGGTCTTCCTCCCATAAGGTTTGCTCCCTCGCTTTGATTTTATTCTCCATATTTAACTAAAGTGATCTTTCCAAAACTCTAATCTTAAGTAATTTTCTGTGTCAGGTCCTTCAGTGGTTTCCCATTTTTCTTAGGGTCTCCCCCAGTCTCATACACTGCACTTAACCACTGTATTCTTTTTTTAGTTTCTCAATTATACCATGCCCACTGAGTATTATTAATGTGCTCTTCATAAAGTTCCCCATCCTTTTGCCTCAGTGATTTCTATTTATCCTCAAGTCTCAGCTCAGAAAGCAGTTCTTCTGAGAATCTACCTTGACCCCACACTCTTCTGTGTGCCTCTAGTGGTTTAAGTATTAATCCTCTAGACTTTCACAGCATCCTGAACTTCCCTTACTACCGTATTTGTCATACTCAGTTGTATTGTCTGCTTTCTCTTGCTACTTGAACTCTTCAGAAGCTAGAGTTTTGTTTCCTCATCTTTCATCCTTCTGAATAAACAGTTAGTTCATACGCATTTCATTTAGGGACTCTGTTTTTGAGGAAGAAGAATCCATAAGGGCAAAGGCTAGAGTTTTGTTTCCTCATCTTTCATCCTTCTGAATAAACAGTTAGTTCATACGCATTTCATTTAGGGACTCTGTTTTTGAGGAAGAAGAATCCATAAGGGCAAAGTATTGAACTTTTCTTGTTTGCAGTGTTATCCCTAGCACTTAACATGGTATCAAATACATGGTAGATGCTAAATTAAGTGAATGCCAGTGATGACCAGATTTGTTTTTAGCCTTAAGCTCTCCTGAATTCTAGTGCTATATTTATAACTCTCTCTCTGACATTACCATTAGAGTATCATATACACCCAAAAGGATTAGAGGTAACAATCCTAGGAACTCACAGAAAATCTGTAATAATTTCTGTTGCCACCAGCCAGAGTAGAAAATCCTCATAATTCACTGGATATCATAGAGACTCAGAAGGGCAATGCCTCCATAGTAGGGGAAAATTAGTCCTACACTTAAAGCTCTTCTGGTCCTATTATTTGATGAAATAATAGGTGAAAGTTTTCCAAATTTGGTGAAAACTATACAGGTCCAAGAAACTCAGCAAGCCCTAAGCACTCACACACAAATAACCTGGAGGAAACTATATCCTAAGGTACATCATAATCAAATTGCTTAAAGTTAATGATAAAGAGAAAATATTAAAGTATCCAGAGGAAAAAAACACTTGTACCAAGGAACAAAAATAAGGATGATGGCAGATTTCTAGTCTTGAAACAATGCAAGCCAGAAGACAGTGGGACAACATCTGTAAAATATTAAAGGAAGGCGGAAAAGTTAACCTAAACTTCATTATTCAGCAAAAGTATCTTTCTAGAATGAGGGTAAAATTAGAGTCCTGAAAATAACTTGCTACTCGCTGAAGCTGTCATTTGCAATAACATTTGACATGTATCTGAAAGCAGAAACTTGGCTGGGCATGTTCGATGATATAAAATTTTAATTGTCTATTTTTATATAGCATTTAACATTTTAAAAGTGTTTATACGTGGGAGAAAACTTTATTTGCACAAGTTTTTGAGATAGCTAGGGATTTTTTCCCTGTTTTACATATGAAGAAGCTGAGATACATGAGTAATATGACTTACACAGGGTTTCATAAAATCTGGGAATATAATCAACTCTCCTGAGTTCCTATTCAGGACTTTCTTCTAATCTACCTTGTCTTATTAATAACCATGTTTTCCTCAAAATATTTTCCAAACTTAGAGACAGCCAGAATATATAAAACTATGGAGTGTCTTAAAAGCAGT
>NW_007727116.1:365737-369027 GCF_000696425.1 Galeopterus variegatus | reverse complement strand
AGTTCCTATTCAGGACTTTCTTCTAATCTACCTTGTCTTATTAATAACCATGTTTTCCTCAAAATATTTTCCAAACTTAGAGACAGCCAGAATATATAAAACTATGGAGTGTCTTAAAAGCAGTAATAGATAGTATAGTATAAAGTAAATCTTTTGTATCTTGACATTTGGAATATGTGAAGAAAATAAATTGAAAATCTTATTAAGTCATGGGACCCCAAATAGAAGACAGGAAAAATGAGAGTACATTAAAGTATATTAGAGCCTGTGTGAAAACCTGTTACGGTGTTAAACTTTAAATGAGCAAAGGTGGAATATTGCTGTGGTTACAGAGAAGTTTTTAATTAAAATGAAGTTATTTCTGATTTTTTTTTAAAAGGTGAGGTTTGGTTATTTTAATTACCTTACTAAATTTTAGCAGAGAACCTTTAAATAGCTTAATTCAAATTAAAATTAAGCAGAACTATATTTTTCTCTTATATTTATACTGTATATGTGTTATTTAAAATAAAAGAATTCAATACTTTGTTGGCATATTTCACTGAATCCTGTGTAGCAAATTAGTTTTGACCATTACTAGCAGTCACACAGAATGAATAGAGTCCATTGTCCTTTATGTTTCCACTAAAGTTACTTTAAATAGTTCTTCAGGGATGCTTTTCAATCTTTCCCATTAAAGAAATTTTGAGAGATAGATCTTTAGATAAGGTGTTATGGTAGAATTGGGATTTAAGAGTTGGAACTTAAAAGGAGGACAGAATTTAAGTAAGATATGGAAGAAAGTTTCTAGCTATGGGGAATACGTCTTCTCAGAACAGTGACAATGGTTCGTGTTGGAAAGAAATAATAATGTAGGGTAAGTAGGATAGGATTTGATTACCAAAGGCCTTGGGAAACACGTAAGAGAAATAGATGGATGGCACAGAAGTTAGAATTTGCTCCTGAGAGAGTGACTGGCTCTCATCCAGTTATGAAATGTGAATTTTTGGCATTTCAACCCAGTATTTTTTTGTGTTAACTTTCAATGTGTTTAAATCTGAATACAGATTAAATGGCAAAGCAAGAAATTTTTTTTTTTTTTTAACCTGAGGTGGGGATGTGTTTTTCCTTCTCTTTTCTAGTCTACTCCTTTACATCTAGCAGCGGGCTACAACAGAGTTCGAATAGTCCAACTTCTTCTTCAGCATGGTGCTGATGTTCATGCAAAAGACAAAGGGTAGGTGTATCAGTTTCCTTCTTTTTAATGGTTTCATTCATGAATTGTTATGCTATGTTTTCATCATCTGATACTCCAAAGTTTTTAAGCACTAGACAAAGTCATATATTCTACTTATTACAGCTTATGTAGCATTTTAAGAATGTTTACAACTTTGATATTAAACTTTATTTTTACAAACCTACTTATTAAAGGCTATGTCTTATAATTTTCTAATCAGTTTAATTTTATTGCAATTCTATTATTTGAAGTTAAAATTTGTTTCTTGATTGCAATCATTGTTTTTCACCTCTTAAGTTGCATTTTAAAAAGATAAAACAAATTGAAAATTGTGATAATCCAGTAATATAACTATCATACTCATCAGGTATTAAAGGATCATCTCTTATTAATACACCAAAATTATAAGTATGTAATATTCTAATTTGTGTGGTTTTTTTACTCTGATGAAATCTTGGACTTCTAAACTGAGGAAACCTAGAAGGTCCTTATGAAGGTTGATATTGAAGAGGGATGCTTGGGAACCAAGAAAGCAGTCATATCATTTATTATATGAATAGGTGAATTGTGAAAGACTTTGTACCAGTTTCCTATCTAATCTCCAGGGATATAGGAACACTGGGTCTGCTATCCTTTGTGATGGGCTAACATTTCTCATTATCTCACCTTAAGATCTAAAAGATAATTGGCTGTACTACCCAGCTCAGGTAGATCATATTATATTGTGATTGGCAGCGTAAAGAAGAGATGCCCTGGAGGGGGTTTCTTTCACTTTGCCCCTTTCCATGTCAAGAAGCATAGAAATGAACTCAGTACTAGAGACAGTTGTCAGAAGGAGAATCTATCCACTTCATATATGCTCTTTTCGGTGCTCTGTTTCTTTCTTGCCTGCACCAGGTTTTGTGCCTTATGTGAATGGTGTGCTAATAGGATAGGGGCATAAATGCCTGATGTTCTTGTACATCTGTATTTCCTTGCTCATGTCTGAAAAAAAGATGGGTGTACAATAGGTGAGTGGTCATCAAGAGAAGTACACCACAAAAAGGGGTTTTTTGACTCATTCAGAATACTTTGATGTGCAAGATATAGTAGTTTGGATATTTAATTCTTATGGTGGAAATTACCATGAAAGTGAATTAAAATAATAGGAATATTTCAATTCACTACCGATTAACATTTATTTCCTTTAAATACTTGGTTTATAAAGCATGCAATTTTTCAATTAGCACATGATCTTCCTTTTACCTAAATGTTCTTCTAATTGGTATTTTTGTCATTATGTTTAAGGATTATATACAAGAAAACAAGATACATATAAAAGTGTGAACATAGCTATTCTTTGAATTCTCTTATTAAATAGTTAAAAATATTTTTAATCTAACTTGGGATTTATTAGATTTTGATTATTAACACTTCATGGATAAATGACAATAAGTTGTTTAAAATCAAATATTTTAATTTGCCTTTTTTCATTAGTGGACTTGTGCCTCTTCATAATGCATGTTCGTATGGACATTATGAAGTCACAGAACTGCTATTAAAGGTAAGAGAAATTCAAAATATTGAGTATTATTTGCTTTTTTAAAAAAATTATCATAACTTTTCATGTGTTTTGGGCCAATAAGATTATGAGAATGAAATGATTTTTAAAATATTACCATTGCCTTAAATTTTTTTTTTTTTTTGTCCTTTTTGTCTTTTTTCGTGACCGGCAACGGATCGCAACCCTCAGTGTCGCGCCCGTACCGGACCGGGACCGGCAACGGGATCGCAACCCTCGGTGTTGCGCCTGCACCTTGCTCAGCCAGTGAGCGGCCGGTCTGTATGTGGGATCCGAACCCTCGGTGGGAGTGCCACCGCGCTCCCAAGCAGCGCACTTTAGCAGCGCGCCACACGGCCGGCCCCATTTTTTTTTTTTTTTTGTCCTTTTTGTCTTTTTTCGTGACCGGCAACGGATCGCAACCCTCAGTGTCGCGCCCGTACCGGATCGGGACCGGCAACGGGATCGCAACCCTCGGTGTTGCGCCTGCACCTTGCTCAGCCAGTGAGCGGCCGGTCTGTATGTGGGATCCGA
>NW_007727116.1:320203-364951 GCF_000696425.1 Galeopterus variegatus | reverse complement strand
TTTTTTTTTTTTTTTGACTGGTAAGGGGATTGCAACCCTTGGCATGGTGTGGTCCGCACCACGCTCAGCCAGTGAGCACACCGGCCATCCCTATATAGGATCTGAACCCTCGGCCTCGGCACTACTAGCGCCGTATTCTCCCGAGTGAGCCAAGGGGCCGGCCCTGCCTTAATATTTTTAAAACAACATTCAACTTAATTTAAACTTTTTAAAATCTGCAATTAAAGAAATTAAAATGCTTATTTATATTTTAAAAAGTAATAACTGAAATTTACAGTGAAGTAAATGTCTTCTGAGTTTTATTTGATCTAGTGAAATGATTAGTGACCTAAAACTTTTTTTCTCAATTCAGCATGGTGCTTGTGTTAATGCTATGGATCTCTGGCAATTTACTCCACTACATGAGGCTGCTTCCAAGAATCGTGTGGAAGTCTGCTCTTTGTTACTCAGCCATGGTGCTGATCCTACATTAGTCAACTGCCATGGCAAAAGTGCTGTGGATATGGCTCCAACACCTGAGCTCCGGGAGAGGTTGACTTGTATGTATTTATATCCTAAAATCAATATCACTTTTTATAAATTGGAATATCTCATTTCTGTTTAGGTATTAGGGCTAGTGTTCTCTCTAACTTCCTTTTTTTCTTACAAGTGCACTAGTTTATAATCTTCACTACTAATTATATACTTTTTCTTTATGATCCTATAGGAATCTTTATATACACACACTATCTATATATTTTGTGTTTATTCAAGCCTAATTCTAATTCATACATTGAGGCTCCTTTTTTTTCTTAAAGCTAATGAGGATTAGTCAATCAACAACCATTTATTGAATACTTACTATGTGCCATGCAATAGGAATACAGTGTACAGACCAGAAAAAAAAAATCTCTGAGCCCTTAGAGCTTATATTCTTGTGCCATTGATAATAGATGATAACTAACATTATTGAGTGCTCACTAAGATTCATATTATCTTTTAATACTATTTTTCCACGAATGTTTTGAAGTACCCTCATATTCCCCAAACCCTACAAAGTTGCACAATCATGTTTTTATTATGTGTGTTATGGCCCAAGTATAATCACTTGCCCAGATTTAAGTGAGATATTTTTTATGATTTGGTGGAGGTAATCTTCTCGAATACTGATACATATTACTTATATATGTACGCATATTTTAAAAATAAACTTTGTGTTTTAGAATAGTTTTAGATACACAGAAAATTGATGAAGTTAATAAAGAGAGATTTCTTATGCCCTATACCCAGTTTCTCCTGTTAACTTTTTCCATTAGTATGGTACGTTCAATTACTAAGCCAATATTGTTACATTATTAACTAAAGTTCATAGTCTATTCAGATTTCCTTAGTTTTTGCCTAAAGTCCTTTTCTTGTTCCAGGTTTTTGTTCAGGATACCACATTACATATAATTGTCATATCAAATTCTGATATATATTTAATTCTACATGTGGGCATTTCAGGTTTATATCAAGTTATGTGACACCTACCTAATTTTTAACTTGTCCCATGGTCTGTATTCTCTTAAATTTAGGATCCTAAGAATCAGATAACACCTAAGAAAATCTTTGCTAAGTGATAACTTAAGGAAAAGTCATAGTCAAAATAATGGTAACACCATTTATGTGTAAACAGGTTTTAAACAAGTTTGTGTTAAAACAGGAAGAATTACCTGCAATTTCGATTATGTTTAAATGGAAATTTAAATTTATTTTGGTATTCAAACAAGTTACATGTACTAGATTACAGGCCAAAGCAAACCAGATTATAACTGGGCAAATGTCTTTGTAATGAATCCTTTTAGAAGTTCATTTATTCAGTCCTACCCAAGTGACTCTTGCCATGTGTTATCTTGCGTTATATAGTTCGGTTTTCTATATGTATATTCTATCTTCCTAATGAAATTTAAATTCTTAGGGAGAAAAACCTTCAGTTTTATTTTTCTTTGTCTTTACATCTATGCAGTTCCTTGTTAAGCTAATAAAAGTTTGTGATGGTATTTGTGTTGGGGACTACATCACTACCTATCCTCAACATAACACAGCGCATTGTGTATACAGTGTGCTCAGTAAGTTTACTGAATCAAATTCGACTCAACTCAAAACTTATTTTATCTTTTTCTAATTTCTTTTTTTTAGTTTATTCACTGGCTTGGCTTTATTCCTATGTCATAAATTTGACTTTTTTTTCAACTATTTTGCAAAGTTTGAGTATTATGTTTTTACGTTGTATTTTATAGACATTAAAATTTAACCTAAATTTGTATAATTTTATAAAATAAGCAGTTCCCTGATTAGAGAACTTGTCAACCTTGTCAATATCTCCTTCATTTTATTAAATAAGATTGTACCAAGGAATTATCTAAAGAAAAGGATTTAACAAAACTGAACCTTCTCTAACTGCAGTTTTCATCATCATGTCCACTGCTAGACATTCACAATAATAGAATTATTTTAAAAGAAATTATATCACAAACAAAAACAATATTTTGAACATGATCAGGGTTGCATTTTCATTACTCACATTTTTTTTTCCTGCTTTTTCTTGTCTGTCTTTGTATTTGTTGTTTTTATGAAGCCAAATGAACAAGATATTGTGGGTTTCATTCTTGTTTGCAAGCGTGTTTAGAAAGAAAATCTTATGTATTTTATAAATACTAAGTTTTCAGGGTAAGTTTGAGTAATTTGCAGTTTATCATGTTCTTTTTAACTACTTAACTTCCTTGAAGTTTTAAAAACAAGCCTCTGTATATAACCTTTGCATTTAGAAATTTAGGATAATTATGTCATTGATAGATTTTTCATTCTGTGGTTTGTTTTTGTTATTTTTAATATTAAGTATTCCTCAAAATATTTTTAATTTGAAAATCAATTTGAGCAGAAATCTTTACTTTTTTTCTGAAGAACAAAGGTAAGAATGTTTTTCTTATTATTTTTTGAGAAAATATCATACTGTTTAATTGCATTATTGCATCATAATTTCTTAATTTTCTTAGTAATGCAGTTTTATTGTTTGTGTTTTTCAAAAATTCGTTCACCTTTCCTGAACATAAAGGAGTAACTGGAAGGGTAGAACTGCTGTTATCACTTTGATATTCATAGAATATTTGTCATTAGAAAAAAAGCCATTATGATTTTTATTCAGCTTAGATTTTTCTGGACTGATGACCTCAGCAAAACTGTGCTTTCTTCTCAACATCAATCCATCACTTTCTTTTGAATCCTCCTCCTTATTTATAGGAGTTTATAATTCTCTCACTTCATTTGTCCCTAATTTTGTCATTAAAATTAAAATCTAGAGTTTTGTTATTTAAATTTACTGATGTATTTTTTTCATTTGACCTTGGCTTTTTACTTCCAAAGTTTCAAAGTCCAACTTTGAGGAATTTAGCAATGATAAATAACTACTAAATAAGAGTTTATGTAAAAGACTTTTTTTACTGAGCCTGCCATGACTTATTTTGTAAGTATTCAGCGTTCGTGTGATAAGTATTTATTGAGTACCTACTATATGCCAAGCACTGTGGTAGGTAATGAGACTACCATAGCAAATACGACAGCGTGATACTCATCACTAGAGTAATAAGTCTAAATGCAAGTGCTGTGGACCTCATGAGCAGTTCTAACTCAATAGTGGGGAAGGTCAACAAGACCGATCCAGAGTATTTAAACTGAGATCTTGAATGATGAATAGTAGTTAATAAGGCATGTGTGTATATGCCCATGTGTCTGTGTGTTTGTTTCTCTTTGTCTTCTGAGGGAGAGAGGGGACCCTCAGAAAAGAAGAGAAAGGAAAAGAGAAAGAATACAGTACCATGCACATGTAAAGGCCTGAAATCTGAGAGGGTCTGAAGATGTTACATAATATTTTAGGTCATATATCACTTGCATCTTTCTAGAATGATTTCAGCTTTTTGTTAATAAGTGGCTATATCAAAATGCCAATCAAATTTGTAATATAAAAAGTAAGACTACATGTTCTTAATAAATAAGAATATTGGATTCTTATTTATGTAATTCATTTAGATACAGTTATTTAAAAGAATCTCTTACCGGCTTATAAAAATAATAAATAAAATGTTAATTGTTCTTTGAAAAATTTTGAAACTTTGGAACTTCTCCCATATTTCAGTTCTTTCCTTCTCTGTGTTGGTATAGCTATAAAGTATTACAGTGTACGAGTTCCCAAATAATTTAACTGGTCTCCTTTTGATGGACATTTAGGTTGTCTGTTTTAAAACTTTGCTGCAGTAAGCATCTTTGTATGTGATCTTTATGAACTCTGAGTACATGAAACAGTCTTATTTCAGATCATATGTATTTCAAAATCTTTTATTACTCTACACCTTCTTCATTTGCATTTTATCATATTGTCATTGCTGCTGTTGCTAAAAAAGAGAAATATATAAAATTTAATAATTTTCCTACTTATTTATAATCATGCTGAAGATTTTTAATAAATTCTGAGCCTTTTTTATGTCAACCATTATTTCATTGACAGATGAATTTAAAGGTCATTCTTTACTACAAGCAGCCAGAGAAGCAGACCTAGCCAAAGTTAAAAAAACACTTGCTTTGGAAATAATTAATTTCAAACAGCCACAGTCTCATGAAACAGCACTGGTAAGATTTTATTGTTAATCCATTCCTTGGGTTTATAATGATAGTATAAGCACAAAATATGATTTTCATTAGAAGCCTTAAAGTATCTGAAATGCCAAAATTTTTCACTTTGCTGTTAGTTGCACTGATTTTTAAATTTGGTCCAGGGGATGATTTTTTTCATGGATGAGAGAGTATACATTTGCTTAACCTTGATTTGAGGATTATTTTACCTTTGTCTTTACCCAACCTTATTATAGCACATCTGTTTGTGACCAGTGCTTTCATAAAATACAAGATATGATTTTCCCGATAGAATCTTCTTTTTCCTGTGTTTGCTAGATAAACCCTATATTTCTTTTCTGTAGAAGATTAAAGTGTTTTCAGAGATACTTACATCATCCTTTTGAGCAATTGTATTCAAAGAACTGATTACATTTATGCCAGAAAAATGGTTAAGATTATGAATTTTTTGTTCTATCCTGCACAAATTGTCCTCAAAACTATTCATGTTTTGGGCCAGCCCGGTGGCGCACTGGATAAGTGTGCCGCTTGGGAAGCGTGGCGGCGCTCCCGCCCGAGGGTTCGGATCCCACATACAGACCGGTTCCCGCTCACTGGCTGAGCGAGGCGCGGGGGCAGCACCTAGGGTTGCGATCCCGTTGCCGGTCCCCGGTCCGGTACGGGGGCAACACTGAGGGTTGCAATCCGTTGCCGGACACGGAAAAAGACAAAAAAAAAAAAACAAACAAAAAAAAACTATTCATGTTTTTTCTTCTAATGCACTTTCAGAAAGATTAGTTTATTTCCTTTGTCATTGAGCACATTAAGGCTCAGGTATAGAGCTGGTTGGTGTTTGCTCCTGAATTCAGAATTTAAGCATATGTGATACCTGTATCACAGACCTCTAAATATGCTTCAGTTAACAATTTTACACATACCTTCCACAAAAAGGTCAAATTTTAGTCAATATCTGCTGAAAATAACATTAAAAGATTCACCAAACTGTAATGAACCAATTGTACCTGCACTTAAGTATATGTGTCTCAAACTAGGATTCAGATACATTCAAGCTACATGGCATTATGCTAGGAGATACTCAAAGCCACAAATAAAACTGACCTGCTCTTTTGGAGTATTCATTTTCTTCCGTTGTTAGTAGTCTTTGTCTTTTAAATTTTAATACAAGCTTTAATATAAAATGGAACAGAATACAAAAGTTGTAGAAATATTAAACTAAAATTTCTGAGTATTTTGTTCTCTAAACTGCTTTAATTCTAACACTATCTTACCTAGGCATATAAGCTTATTCTCCTTTAGTACCTCTGTGGAAGAGTCTGAGAAATATTGACTTGTGGCTGATAGCCGATTGAAAGATTGAATAATTTAGAGATTGCTATAGGTATATGCTGATACTCTTTGAGATAATGTTCTAAATAGTTAGCAAATGCTATTTAACTCAGAAATCTATTTTTAAATAGAAGTTTGTTTTATTAACTTAGTTTTATTTACTTTATAGCACTGTGCTGTGGCATCTCTGCATCCCAAACGAAAACAAGTGACAGAATTGTTACTTAGAAAAGGAGCAAATGTTAATGAAAAAAATAAAGAGTAAGTGTAATTGCAGAAGGAGTTGTTCAATTCTTAAAGAGAAAATGCCATAAAAGTTAGAGAGGAAATTACCTTTTCCTTTTCTCCTTTCCATAGTTTCATGACTCCCCTGCACGTTGCAGCAGAAAGAGCTCATAATGATGTCATGGAAGTTCTCCATAAGCATGGAGCAAAGGTACAGTACACCTGAAATAAAGTGCCAAACTCAGCATTGAGCATTGAACTTATTTTTCTGAGGAAATTAATTTTATAAAGGACTGTTAGCATGTATTTCTATTCATAGATTCTCCTTTAAAGCTGATTTAAATCTTATTTCTAATAAAAAATAATTACCTGTATTTCTTTGTCTTTTACTGTAAAGGACATAAAGCAATAAATGTTGCTATAGTCATTTGAAATAGATTTCAACTTATATTATTTTAAGTTAATACTATATTGATATATTTTGATAGTTAATATTTTAATGATAGTTTATCAGAAAGTAGTTTATGTAAATGACAGTCAAAATAGCTCTACTTATTTTAAAGAAATTGTACATTTCTTTGAATTGGCAATGATAATTTTCTCAAATAATCTGTACACTAAAGAAATATGAAGTTTTTAATAGCTGTTTTTATTGTCATTATCTGAATGGCATGAGCTGAAATTCTAAATCACTTCAGAGAGGAAGGAACCAAACTGGTTGTTTTTCAGAGGTGACTTGACCTTTCAAATTTTTAAATCCTCAAGCACGTATATTTTAAAGCAGTAGTCTCCAAAGTAGGGTGCAGACACCTCGTCCCGCATATAATTTGAATGTCATTGGGTACAGGAAAAATTTTAGAATTTTAATTCATAATCTTTTCCCTTAAGAATAAGAAAATTAAGATTTACTAATATTTAATGCATAGATTGGTGCTGGCACCCTCATTAGGTTCCATGTGTCATCCAGTCTCAGTCATATCAGATAGCAAGCTTTCCTGAGAAAGAACTGGACTTTCGTCATAGGAAAGGGTTTACATGTAGTGGCAGACTCACCCAGCTGTTCACTTTCAGCATCTTGTGACAGTGTACTTGACATGTGTCCAAATGAGTGGATTTATGGATATTATCCACAATGGTAGAACTTTTTATAAATATCACACTTGATAATCAGAGGGAGTCACTATGGCAATCCTTTATAGCATAAAGTGGTTATCTAGCTATTTCATGAAATAATATTTTAAGGAGTTACCATACTTAGTAGTTGTGCTTTTTTTTTTTTAATTGAAAATACGAGTTCAAAATTTGCTGCTAGTTCTGTTATAACAAATGACTATTACTTGGATGTAGGTAATTTTTTAAAAAGAAACACAATCAGACCCTTAAAGGTAAAAGTTACTTTTTTGGGAAGGGCAGCTGGTCAGTATGGGGATTTGAGCCCTGACCTTGGTGTTACAAAAAAGCTACATGTTTTAGAGTGAAGGAGAAAGTAATTGCTTCTCAAAAGAAACTTTAAAAATAAAGAGAATGTTTTAAAAATAGATTTTTTAGAAAATTTTCATTGTTCTGTGATTTTGCTGCAAAATAACCATAAATGTATCACCCAGCCATCATATCTACATAATTTTAAAAACTGAGAACAGAATTTTCTGACCTGTTTAACAGTCCTTCTTAATTTGTGTTTAGAAACATTAAACACATTTTAAAACATTAAATGCAGCACCTCCTAATAACTTTTCAAAAACATCAGGAAAGATGGAATTTTACTAGAAGAATTTCAATTAAAACTTTAGCATAATTAGTAAATCACATTTAAAATAATTATTGTGATTTAGTAGGCATGTTTATCAATGAATTTCTTCTATTGGCTTTGCATATTGGTGTGAAATCTTTACAGCTAATACAGCTGTTAGAACCAGTGATCAAAAATGAATTTATAATCAGACCCAAAAATCCCTCCTTCACAATTCTTATAAGATTTTTTTTAATGTTTAAGTTAGAGCTGAAGATATTTTGTACCATTAGTAATTAAAATTTTTTTTAATTTTAATTCTTTTGTCTCATTCCCATCCTTTGTAATTTCTCTCTGTTTGTATGTTTTATATATATTTTAACATATTGGTATAGCACCACTTGGTTATAATTTACAAATGAACATGTAAACATTTGAGAGGGTTCTCAAAACAGTTTTTTACTCATAAGATACATGATCCAAAAATTTGTATATCACTGCTTTAAAAGGATGTTTGATGTTTTGAATTAAAAAATCAAGATGAGCTGGAATAAAAGAGAACAGAGTTCTTGAAAAATTATGAATAATGTCCTTTATTTTGGGAAAATAATATCTATATATTGTCTCCCATGAGTCATTTTATTTCATAAAGTTTCAATGAAAAAATAACATTACCTTATAACCTGTCCTAGTCAGCATTACTTTAGTTCTGTGGTTGTCAGTCTTTATCTGCCCTTCATGAGCACAATACATTCTCATTAATAAAGTCTTAGTTTACAGTAGGGCATGTATAATTGTAAACACCATGCCAGTGATGTGGAATGACTTCTAGACTACTATATCCTCCCTAGTCTCTCTACTATAGTTCAATTAAATTGAGAACTCTTGTTTTTAGGCACTTTAAAAGAGAAGAAAATTATATTTAATTATTTATGAACCAATAGATATCATTTGCCATCAATAAATATCAAATGCCACATCAACTCCCATTCACTCATTTCCTGGTTCCAAGGCAGGATGCTATTCCTCCCTTCAGGATCTGATGCTTAATGTGTCACTAAAACCTCCCTGTAAAAAACCCACTTAGCTACTGTTGGACCCCAGTTTTTGCCTGCTTATCATTTTCTTTCTTGGGAACTCAAGGTTTCTATATGATATTCAGGCAACTCATGGTTTCCGTTTGATTCTAGAAGCACCTTTTGAACAAGCAGCACCACCCCTTAATTAGGATTCAGCCCTCTTAACACTGCTTCCACCACCCTCCTGCCTTGGTTACCCTCCTCTTGATGAGTCAATTTCTCTGGCTAAGGTAGAAAAATGTGGGAGGGAGACCTAATTACCATTAACTAATTTGTCTTACTTAGATAGAACTTAGTGATGTTTTTATGTCAAAACATTCTTTTGCCCAAAGCTTGGTGAAAAATACAAAGTTCAGGTTTTTTGTGCATGTTAAACTAAATACACTGCCTGTGTAAACTAGACAGGCATGCTTTTGAGTTTAGAATCCTCTCCTTTCTAGTTTTGTGACCTTGGACTATATTTCCCTGAGCCTCATATGACTCATCAGTGAAAAAAACCTCCCCTACAGTTTGGGGGGCTTTTATTTTTTGTAAATAATCAAATGAGCTAATGTATATAAGTATGTAGCACACAGACAATGCTTTGATTACTAGTGAGTATGAGCATTTTTTCCACATTTGTCTTTTCAAGCACACATGTATTCATACTGTGTATTTCTCTTTCATTATTCAAATTTTTGTACAAGACTTGTATATCTAATCCCTTTATAATTAGTTGTGATTCACTAACTCAACAAATATCGACATGCTAAATGATCGACTCTGTGTGGTAGATAGATACTGTGGAAGATACCAGTTTGGAAGTTAATGCAGTTACCAAACTTGAATCTAATCCTGAATCAGTTTAGTGGCCTAGCAACAAAGGAAGAGAAAGATGAAAGCCACTTATGAAGGAATGATTGCATTTCTTGGAAATGTATTAGGTGTTAGAATGAACTTAGAAAATGAAAGTACAATTAATGGAAGATGAACGTACAATTAATGGAAATAAGAAAGCTAGAGAGAAATACTGGATTCCTGTGCCTTGATAATGATTTTATACTTGGACTTGATATTATAGAGGGACACTTAGGTAAAACCAGCAGTTGGAAATATAGCACTAGAGTATGAAAGATTGTTTTGGATTAGAAAAGTCTACTGGGGAGCCACTGACATAGGGATCGTACATTGTGGAAGTGGTAGGGTCCCTGGTAGAGAAAGCATAGACAGATAAGTTGAGGGTTAAAGCTAAACACCTTTCAGGATTACCTGTGCTTACAGAGCAGTAGTGGGAAGAGAAAACTGAAAGGTCGCTCACAGTGTCTCCCAAGTGCAATGGGACTATGAGGAAGGAGCAGCAGATAATCAGTGTCACAGAGAGAAATCAAGGCAAACAAAGGCATTTAAGTTGGCAGTTATTATTGAGAAGTTTGCTAGCTTTTGAGGGAGACCTTCTAGAGAGATAAAGTAAACGTTTGTATCAGTTAGGGTCTTGGCACTAAATAGCACACTAAAAGTAGGTAATCTGATGAAATTTTAATAAAGGAAAATATATACAAAGGTGTGGACAAGGTTTAAGGAAGTCAGTAAGGAATGAGGTAGTACTGGCAGTAAGGGGGAGATATTATCTTTGTCCTCGAGGGGCGTGGGAATGGGGAGAGGGTAGCTGTGGAGAAGGTCATCTAACAGCAATTGTAGCCTTCCATAGAGGGATATGTCTTATCTATAGTCTCCACTTCCCCACTGCCCACCATCTCCCAGTGCCTCCTACTGCCAAATCCAACAAAACGTTGAAGACCAAGTGAGCCTGTTGATATGGTCCACGCAAGTGATTTTCCCAGTACACAGAGCAGGGTCGAGAATGGATATGGATCTTGAGGGGCAAACAGGCAATATTCAGTAAAAGGTTAGAATACAGATTGCTGTTAAGGAAAACAGGGTTATAAGAAAATGGAGGTATTAAAACAACTCATTTGAAAAATCCGCTTCTACTAGGTACTTCTGTACCTTAAAAAAGTTAATAATTCTATTTGTCTTCCCCCTGCTTTCCAAGATTACTATAAAGCCTAAGTAGGAAAGACATGAAGATTTTATCCTTTATGCAGCAGGGCTTTTTTCCTTTATTATTATTCTACCCTGGCATTCTGCATTCTATCACTAATAAATTGTCTGCTGTCATTATTAAGGAGAACTTATGCCCCAACTGCATATGATATTATTATTACTTTAAAACAAGAAGCTTAATTCAAAAGGACTTTTTTTCATATATAAAGCACTGCTATTTAGTCATTAGTGCACATCTGTTAAATGTGTGGATCATGAAGGAATGTTTTGATCATATGTCTTAATTTGACAGATTTATTTATATTGTAAGAAGATACTGAGACAATAGTAACTGATATCAAATGGGTTTACTTCTCACATTGAGAAATGATCACAAGTCTTTGCTTATTTGGGGGGAATGTATTAACTCATTATAAGAGTTTTATTAATGCAATTCTAGAGGTAGATTGGTAAGTAGATTCTGTTAGCTCAAAGGTATTAAAGTGCTTTTAAAGATATTGTAGAACTTAAGTGTCTTTTACAGTGCAAGTAATATCTAAGGTTTGATCATATCAAAATAAAGTCCAAAGGGGCCATGTCTCAAGAGACATTTTAGTGACCAGTAACAAACCAACTGAATCTATATTAAGCACAAATGGAAATCTATCTTATACTTATATAAAAGTATGTTTATTACTTGTGTGAGATAACTGTGGTTATCCCCCAGGAATAATCTGTAGAATAGCTGAGATTTGCAAAAGACCAGAAAAAGGAATTTGGAACTGTTAGGTACCTTGGCCGCCATTCTCTTTGTCTCACCTCCACCCACCCCTCACTTGATGTTTCTCTTTTTCAGAGATTGCATGATTTCTTTTTTCTCTGCTAGTCTTTGTTCATCTGCTGTATCCTTTTTTCTACAGACTGTATTATTCTGTTTTATTTCTCTATGGCCTAAATATGCAACCCCTACTTTATTATTTTTTTTCTTTATATATATATTTTTGTATCTTTTTTTATTATTATTAATTTTTTTCATAGCCCCTACTTTATATGTCCTTGACTTAGAAGTATACCACATGCAGCAGACACTCTCTTCCAAGTCTTGGGGATGAGAAAGGGAGACTATGAATCAGACTTTCACTTGTTCAGCATGGCCACTGGATTGGCACCCTCTAGTCTAATCAGCTATGCTCAGTTTGTTATTTCTCAGGGCATGTGAGCAAGGTTAGTGCAAGAAATAACGCCAGGAAACTATACCATTATAATATTTGTATATACCTCTTTTCATGGAACTTAATAATTTCTTTTAATATTCCATATGAATTTTGAAGGCTTACAAATAATACACTCAAGTTCAGCTATTAAACAGAAATCAAGTTCCATTCTCTGTAACGAGCTCACAACACATTAAAGGATTAAAAACCTTTTAAAGTAGAATATTGATTAGTGTATCAGAATTCTAGTTAAGAATTAAATTTGTGGTCATTTATCTCTTTTATTCCTCATAGTATGTGTTTTAATTATATATGCACCACTGAGGATAAGGATGACCTACAAATACCTATAAAAACTTTAGAATCAGATAAAATGAATTGATCATTTTCAGTATTAAGCAATTCTATAAACACTGGCATTTTTTTTCAAATTTCCAGGGAAAGAGGAATGCTAGATATTGGTTAAATAGAGAATATTTTCATAGTCCCTAATGTTTATTCAATATACAGAATAGTATGTTGCAAATAGTAGTATTCTTTATCACTAGAATTTAATAATTTGCTGCTCTTGTGAGTCATTCACTTACCAACCATTTTTTAACATCCACATATATAAGGCATCATGTCCATACTATCGAGATATATAAAGTTTGAATTTGGCCAAGATCCTTTTCTTAAGGAACTTAAGTAGGATTTCAGGTAGGAATACCCAGGGACTCTGTATATAAAAATAGGCAAAATGCAAAGTACCTATTTTAAATAAGGACTGAGAATTAGGAAAAGAGTTTGTTAAACAGTCAGAAGTTATGATTAGTCCAAAAGGTACATAAAAGGGAAATAATAAAAATCTGAGAAGATATGTTAGAGCAAGGTCTTGGTATTCTCAATTAGATAATTTAAACTTTGGTGTCATAACACTTGGAGGGATGTTGGAGATTTTTTTAATAGGCCAGGTGTGTGAGCAGAATTCAGCATTAGGTTGAAAGATACTTCCTAGGAAATTACTTAACCACTTACAGAAATGTAGACTCAAAGTATATATATAGTAGCTGGTATAATCATTTAGCAATAGACAACAAAATTAGCTATTTAAAGTTTTTGTAGTGAGAATTGACATTGAGATAATGTTTCTTACCTCCAAGCTAAAACACTTTTAATCTGCCTGTTAACTGCTCCCTAGATTATAGTCTCTGTCCACCAGGACATGAACCTGTTTCAGGTTCCTATCTTTTGTTCTCTGTTATAGATTTGCTCATACCTGCTAATATTTTTTTTTATTGTTCACCTTCACTTTCAGTGTCCTGGTTTGAGGGGAAAAAAATACAGTGTCACTCTAAAGGAATACAGACTGTTTTCAACTTTTAAGTTTTCAGTTGAGGCATATACACGTTCACAGTTAAAGTAATAATGTGAGTTATCAGTAAGTACCTAAGTACAGATGTCACAGAACAGTTTGTGATTAATTACCAAAGGAGTGATATGAACAATGATAGCTTTAAGTCTAGGAGAGGGAGATGAACACAGCCTCAAGGGTAGCTGTCTGAGACTAAGCTATTCATATTGATTAGAATTTGAAGGATTTCCCTCAGCCATTTCCTTGTGGTCTGCTTGCTGGTTTCTAAAACTGTTTTGTCATTTTTGAATCATAATTTTGTGTGTGTGTGGTGTGTGTGTGTGTGTGACTAGTAAGGGGATCGTAACCCTTGGCGTGGTGTCGCCTGCACCGCGCTCAGCCAGTGAGCGCCCCAGCCATCCCTATATAGGATCCAAACCTGCGGCCTCGGCACTCCCAGCGACACTGCGCTCCCAGCACCGCACTCTCCCGAGTGAGCCACAGGGTCGGCCCTGAATCATAATTTTATGTCTTATACATTTCAGTCTGGATGTCATTGTGCTTTTATATCATTTTAGTCAATTATCCATCTTTAGGGAAATCATTTTTGCTACTCAGAAATAGGGCCGGCCCGTGGCTCACTCGGCAGAGTGTGGTGCTGATAACAGCAAGGCCAAGGGTTCGGATCCCTATATAGGCATGGCTGGTTAGATCACTTGGGAGAGCGTGGTGCTGACAACACCAAGTCAAGGGTTAAGATCCCTTTACCAGTCATCTTTAAAAAAAAAAGAGAAAGAGAGAGAGATAAAGATACATACTTAAGATTGCAATCTCTAGATACAAGAAAAAGGGGAAATATGTGTTGTCTCCAAAACTGCCAGACATCTGTTACTCTTCTCAGACCTTCTTAATGTATAGCTAAAGCCAGTCCTAACTGTTTAATTACCACAGCTGAGGTGTCACATTAATTGTAGCATTTTTCTTATTTGAGGCGGTTTCTGTACCTTAGTGAAAATAATCTCTTTAGTGCTGAATGTTAAGCACTTTTGGTGATATCCTTTGTCATATCCCTGTGGTGGAGATTGTGATAAACGGGAATAGAAAGAAATGGGTCCAAAAGGACTTGATCAGAAAAATTGATTTAACACTCCCAAATTTCTTTGATAAATAGTATGTTGTTGGTTCCATATAATGCATATTAAGAATTAAAGCTGTGTCTCTTTAAAATATGGGGAACAAATCAATGCTGGTGTATATAAAATACAGTCTGTCTTAGGTTGAAAACTCAAAAAGGACTTTTAGACAGCAATATACTCATATATATACCTATTTAATTTAAAAGTTCTTAGAAGAATTCTTGTGAGTGACAATCTTACTTATTTGGTTAGTTCAGCTTGATTAACCATTTTGGCACTTAGTTATATGTATAATACTAGATGAAATTTTCTAGTTTGTTCATTCGTTTAAGAGTTTGACTGTTTTTTTAATTCATTTTTTAAAACTGACACATTAATTGTATGTCTTTATGGGGTACAGAGTTATATTTCAATATATGTATACAGTGTGTGATGGTCAAATCAGGGTAATTGGCATATGTATTATCCCAAAACCTTATCATTTCTTTGTGATGAGAAGATTTGAGCTCCTCTCTTCTGGCTGGTTGAGAAGATACAAAAAGTTATTGTTAATTGTAAATGCATAGCAGTACTACAGACCACTAGCACTTATTTTTTCCTGTCTAGCTGTGATTTTGTATCCATTAACTAACCTCTCTTTATCCATCCCCTATTCCCAGTCTTTAGTAACTACAACTCTACTAAAAGTTTGATTCTTATACATAGAGTATTTCGAATATTGTCAAGTCTAAGTTTTTTGCCCAAGTGAAAGGTTATCAATGTTTGAGATCAGAATTGTCAATGCCAAGGGTACAGAAAAGTGTCATTTCCGAGGCATGATTTTCTAGCTCATGATCATATTCTATACTTTCAGTTTGGCCTTTCTTTTCGGTGTTTCCAGTATTGACATTGTGGATAACACACACAGGTCATTTAATCTCCTCCTCTATTTTCCCGTCAATAGCGTGTGTAAGTATTATTTGCCATTTAGGTAACTTATAAAATAGTAGAAATTAGTGTAATAAATACAAACTTATGAGAACCTCCTTTAAATAATTACATCATCCCCCAAATACCACACTTCTTCACTGTGAATCTGAATTAGAGCAATATGTTAAATAAAGTGGGGGAGGCAGGGCAGTGATCTATAGTCATATGATAGCTTCTGCTGCTGTTTATAAATATATGTATATATAACTTACTTTAGAAGACAAGCACATGTTTGCACTTCTGTGCTTTGAACCACTTCAGAATAGATGGAGAAAAACATTAGGTTGACCACTTTTTAAAGAGCTCTGATTATATCCCATGACTGATCAAAGAATAAGTAAAGGTTGAACATTAAGGGTGTTGATAAAGCTAAATATATGAGGAAATTAAGGACTTTAATTGTTTATTTGTTTCAGTTTTGAAGCAATGTTTTAAAGGTCTTTAATGTCTCAAGCAGAGAGTTGATTTCCCATACAGTAATCATTTTCCCCCTTCTTTGCTACAGAACAGGGGTCAGCAAACATTTTCTTAGAAGGCCAGGTAACAACTAGGCTTTGTGAGCCAGAAGACAAAATTAAGGAATTTATATAGGTACTTATGCAGCCATTTAAAGTATAATTATTTAAAATGTAAAATCATTCTTAGCTCACAGGCAGTAAGAAACAGACAGCTGGTTGGAACAAGTCATAGCTCTCCAACTTATTCTGTAGAACTCTGTCTCGTTCAGGTATGGGAGACCATTTGCTTCGGGGAGGCTGGCTCTGGTAATCTCCAAATTCTCCTTGCTAGAGACTGATGTAAGCATAGGTTCAGGAAATATTTCTGGCCCCAGACATAAGGGGAAGTTTGTTGGGAAAGGTTTCTTCTCTTTTAAAATAAATGTGTGAAACTTCCCTTTTGGCCTCGATTGTGTGGAAATGATGCCCAGAGCTGCTGCAGTTGTCTTTGGACCACAGAGGGATAAGCCTGGAGTCCTAAGATTGGGGGATCTGAGGAATAATCCTTCCTCACAAAAACCCTTACAGAATGTCTGCTTAATATTTTCCCTGTTTTCCATCGTTGTCCTTTCTGAGTGGGTTGAGCAGAGTATCACCAAATTGTTGTGGTTTTGTTATTCTATTTATCTCTGTGGAATGAGTACTTTTATTACATTACTCACTGATACTTGTCTGTGACTTCTTGTAGTGCTCCAGCTTTGTTGTCTGATAAAGCACTCCACAGAGAGTTTGAAGGAAGAATTAGTGTTCTTTCACAATAAAAAAAATATGCATTGGGCCGGCCCTGTGGCGCACTCGGGAGAGTGCAGTGCTGGGAGTGCAGTGGCGCTCCCTCCACGGGTTCGGATCCTATATAGGGGTGGCCTGTGGGCTCACTGGCTGAGCGCGGTGCAGCCGGTCACAAAAAAGACAAAATATATATATATATATATGTGCATTTACTGAAACAGAATTTTATGTTACACTGGTCTGTCTTATACTTTATTTAAGAGTTTTTGTTTTCTGAAATAGAAGTGCACAGTACTGCATACAGGAATGAGTACATGCCTGATGTGTACGAACTATAGGAATGAAAACTTAAAGCTTCAGTATACAATCAGGTTTTTACATTTCTAGAGTTGTCAATCAGTCCTCATCAGGTGGTTGGAATTTTTTTCACCTAAGTATAAAAAATTCCTTTTATAAATTAATTCTAATAATTATTTATACATTATTCTGTTTCTCATTCCTTCAGAAGACATTTACGACGCTCCAGCTATATCCTAGACATTTTTGTTTCTTGGGAGTAGGGGTCAAGGAAAGAGTAACATTTAAGACCATGTCATGGTCATTGCTCTTAAGTAGCTTACAATTTACAGATAGCATCTAGCACAGAACCTCATATTAGTAAGTATTCAGCAAATGTTAGTTGCATTTCTTCCTTATGGGACTTCTCAGGAGGTGAACAACTTCGTTCTAAATTTGGCAGGTATATTCTAGGGGAAGGAATGTGAAGCTGAGAGAATACCATAATAAAGAAGTGAAAATGCAGAGCGTAGAATGGAGCTTTACTCAGGACTACACCCTCCAAAATGGAGAGAGAGAGAGGAACAAGAAAAATTAATTTAAATAGTATCAGTGAGAGGCAAGTTTTGCCCACTGTTTCATTCACTCTTTGAGTACGTGCTCCAGAGTGAGTAAGAGATGGGAGAAATGAATGTGCTGTTTTCTATATTTCACTCAGTTTCACCATACATATTTATGAAGAGAATCTCTTCTGACAGAGTGTGTTTTTGTGAGTTTTCTTTTTTCCCTTTTTTTTTGTTGCAACTGGTACAGGGATCTGAACCCTTAACCTTGGTGTTATAACACTGTGCTCTAACCAACTGAGCTAACCAGTCAGCCCACATAGTTTGTTTCTCATGTTTAAAGACACTGTATGTACTTTATCTGGTATTTTTTTTAAGACACTGGAGGTAAAATTGGCTAGTGTTGGATTTACTGAGAAACTTTGTTTCTACCATGACATTTGGCTAAGGTGTTTTCAAGGATAATCTTGAAAAAGGCAAATTGTACCTTTTTTGTGTGTGTGTGTGTGACCGGTAAGGGAATCATAACCTTTGGCTTGGTGTCGTCCGCACCGCACTTGGCCAGTGAGCACACAGGCCATCCCTATATAGGATCCGAACCCGCGGCCTCGACGCTCCCAGCGCTGCACTCTCCCGAGTGGGCCACAGGGTCGGCCCCAAATTGTACCTTTTGCAATGACTTTAGAAACTAACACTTTTATGAAATAGGGTTCCAATGTAGTCTAATAAAGCTAGTGCATAGCGGGCCTATCAGATTGTGATGGAAAGTGATGGTAGAAAGGAAAATGGCATAGGAGTAAATTATGGTTGGTTTTAAATGATATACTGAGGGATTTGAAGACACTGAAGAGTCATTAATTTGAGCTGAGTAATTACTTGGTAATATCTGTATTTTAGAGGAATAATTCTCAAACCATTTTCCCATGATTTAATAAGTTAGATTGGGGGTTTCCGTTACTATAATTGAATAATTTAGCATGTTTCTTACCTAATTTCCAGAAAAATGTTAGAATTAGATTTGAATGTTTGCAATTTTAGGTTTTTCTTCTATGATGGACGAAGTAACAAAGAAATATTTGTAGAAAAACTCAAGAAGTTTAGTTTTGGCCCCTTATATTTTTCATTGATAAATGCTCATGGCTGTGCTTTTATGTTGTTATATATAAGCAGTCATTTTTCTGCTGGCAAATGTGATAGAATTAAATATGTTGGTATTTCATGGTGAGTTTTGTGAAAGAACATTAAGAATTTACATGAACCCTTACCTGAACAGATGTGATAGCCTTACTGGTAATGATGAAAGACTGGAGACAGGAAGATCAATTGTTTTAAGTCCTTTCTTTTCTTAACGTAGTATTTGGTAGGTGTGCACAAATATTTTGAATAGCCGAGCAGCATATATTTGCGAATTTACTATGTGCCCTTAGCGGGAGATTTCTAGAGGACTCAGAAAACCTATACAAGTATAATGCAGTTCATATTCTCAACAACCTTATTTCAACTTGATAAACAAAAACTATTCCAATGTTTTAATTTATAAGATAGTTAAGTGCTAAATTGACATAGGTGTTTAGGAAGGACGTAGTCATTGAGGCTTCAAGTAATCAGGGAGATTTCTTAGAGAAGAGGAGACTTGCACTGGAGCTCATAATCCAGAAAGGCAGAAAGAAGGTTTTCTCTGAAAGAAGCAGCATGTACAATGAACATGGACTTTGGTCTGACTGGAGTAGAGGGTGTTTATTGGGACATCATAGAAGATAGGTTAAGGTCAGTTAGGTTTGCCCAAATTATGTACATGATCCCAAAGTTTAATGTTGTAAGCAGTCTTAAAACTAGCTACATTATTCTTCTTCCTGTATAACTCTTCAAGGTTTTAGAAATGGAACGTTTGAACCCTCAATCATTTTTTTTCATTTAAATGTGTTTGTAATTCGATTAGAATATCTCTCATAATTAGGTATTTCCTAAAATTAGACAAGAAATATAATCAACTACTTTAACAGTCTTTGCTTATATATTCTGTTGTCTTTATATTCCAGAGACAAATTTGGTAAAGCCCATTCATTTAAAAGTATTTGTGATGACATCTTTGGTGTGGCAAGCAGTGAATACGAGATGAGAATTCCTGCCCTCACAGACCTTACATTCTAGTTGTCGAGGGGAGTGGCAGGGAGTGGAGAGTGGTGGGCAGGAAGATGGTCATTCAGGGAAGTGGGGGGTATGTCGTAATTTTCAGTAAGGTGGTCAGAGAAGGGTAAGTAAGAAGATATTTCTTTAGAGCTAGTGAGCAAAAGTTAATAAAGAATACCTCTGGCATTTTTCTAAAAGCTTTGAGGACTGATATTTCTCATAAGAATTTATTTGCTATGGCGTAAAAGGGAACAAAAATAGATGTTCAATTCCATGTGCCCACCTAATGATTTTTCAGATGAATGCACTGGACACCCTTGGTCAAACTGCTTTGCATAGAGCTGCACTAGCAGGTCACCTGCAGACCTGCCGCCTCCTGCTGAGTTATGGCTCTGATCCCTCCATCATCTCCTTACAAGGCTTTACAGCAGCGCAAATGGGAAATGAAGCAGTGCAGCAGATTCTGAGTGGTGAGTTAATAGATAAACAGCGCATTTTACGCTTTCTCTTGCATTTCTACTGAAATACACATTCAAACTTTGCACCATTTTTTTCAAGTAGCTCTTTGGAATGTCTGGTTTGCCTGAATTTTTTTTCATGCCTTTCCTTGCTTACAGTTTGGCCTGTGGCCTTCCCAGCCTCCTTTTCATGGTAGGTGAGGTAGGTGTCCTAAGAAGGAGGGAAATACACATTTTAGGTATTTTTAGTTTTAAATTGAAAATCTGACTCATAGGTGTAATTAGATTAAAGGTGACTTAAAACTCATACAAATAGTGTGCAATTGTGATAGCTCTAAAATCTATCATATAGAGAAAATTACAAATCATTCATATGGTAATGACCTTTAATTAATTGTTCTTATATGTGTAATATACTGACCTGCTTTCTGTAATTCTTAACTTCATTGCACTGTTATGTGCAAATTATCTTGTCTTTTCTTGGTTTAAATATAATTATAAAATATCGCTGGATGTTACAGTATCTGCTTAGTGCTGCGTTAGATATTTTAACTATTTAGTTTATTAAGAGAGATCAAATATAAAACTAACATGAAAATAATCTATCTTCCTAAGTATCAAAATTAGAGGAAATGACACAGTGTACTTACTGAAAAATGATGCTGTAGATAAAAAAGAAATTTAGTATAATTGGCTCTTTCCCCATCCTTTCACTTTTGTCTGTGAATTATATCTGCTATAGAGTGACATAACAAACTGGAAGAGTAAAATGTAGAAAGCTACAGACTAGGAGTCAGAAGTCCTGGTTACTTTTTCCTACCTATAGTACAGTAGTCCTTAACTCTGTCAGGCGCAGTGCCTCCTTTTTATAATGGATATTTTATGACATCCCCTTTACTATCCAGAAATGGAATAAATAATATGACCTAATTATACAGATACATTTTTAAAAATCTATATAAAATACCCTAACTGTAATATAAAGGGAAAATGGCAGTAAGTTACAATAAAATAATTTATAATTATTATCTTGGGCTTCGGCATGACTACACTAGAAGACAAAAATTGACCCCACAAATTTCTAAGGGGTCCCCAAGAAGTATAGTCCAGTTGAGAATCTCTGCTGTACACTGAAACAGGGAACCTACCAAAGCTAATAAGAGATCGTGATATGTGTGTATCGTTAGACCTGTATCAGAGCTAAACAGCCTCTTACAACTAATTGTGCAACACTCTGAAAACTATTGATTAGGATTTATTTTCCTCATGCTAGTTCATCCTTAGATGATCCTTAGGTACTTCCTTATATCATTTTACTTCAGTCTTAGGTGGTAATCTTTAGACAGTGAAGGAAAACTTTTCTATCTTGGGCACATTCACTATCAAAATGAATATGATCTTTCTGAAGGGATAAAATTTCCTATTGTAGGATTTCAAGCTTGAACTATTAAAAACATCACTTTTACTTCCTGTTTCTACAGAGTAGTGGAACGTTTGCTTAAAGAAGACATTACTCCTTGATTAGGAAGTAAAATTCTAATAACTTCTAAAAGTCATGATTTTTGTTTAAACATCTTAGGTTTTTTTCTTAAATTTTTACTAAGAATCATTTTATACTGAATTTTAAGTTAGTTTCTATAAGTTGTAAGCGTAAATCAGACAAACATATAGCTGTTACATCAAAATTTCTAGTAAATTACTATACATAATCTTTATAGATAATTAACAAAATGGGGAAGAAAGGATTAATAAATCAAGCAAATTAGATTCATATAATGCTTTAAAAATGTGTTCTATATGAGTGCAGTTGGAATATATAACTTCTGTTGAAAGATAAAATTTAATACTGTTTCATAAAAAATATTTTTCAATTGTTTTGATAATTCTGCTTTAAAAATTGATTGTAAAACAAGACATTACATAGGTAATTAAATACATAATTTAGAACATGACAGAGCTTTTTTGTTTACTTCCTCATATTCTTTATCAATCTGAAAAGATAAGTAAAGATAGAAATATATTGTAAAGTCTTGGCCTTCCAAAGTTTTTTTTTTTTTTTTAAATGGGATATAATTTTTAAACTAACATTTCTACCAGGAACTTGTGTCTCTAATATGGTAGCCACTAACCACCTGTGACTGCTGAGTACCTGAAATGTGGCTAGTGAGACTGATGACAAATTTTCAGTGCACTCGCTGAACTTTTCAATTACACCTACATTTGTTAATCCAATTCCAGGGTAGATCTATAATGACTCCTGAAAGAATGCATAATTTATATAGGGTGTATTGTAATATAGTAAGTTATTAGGATTCTTTTCTGGATAACATTTTAAAGATTCGTTTAAGTATACCTATTAATACCAGGTTTGAGATTCACTTTAGAAACCTGCACTTTTAGCTCCCAAGTTCGTAGTTGCCAGAAGTTTACATTAATGAAGTTTTCATTGTAAACTGCTGGCAATATTTATATCAAAATTAATGTCAGAGTAAAGAAAACAAAATAAGCAGCTTTTTATGAATCAGCATTTTAAAATATCATTTCAGAAGATTTCACTTCTTTTTCTAGATCTGCTTTCTTTAGACCTACTCTGTCCAATATGGTAGCCACTAGCGACGTGGCTACATTTAAATTAATTAAAACTAAATAAAATTGAAAATTTGTCATTAGTCTTACTAGCCACATTTCTGGTACTTAATAGTTACAGGTGGCTAGTGGCTATCATATTAGCACAGATAAGGTATATTTCCAGCATTGCAGACAGTTCTTTTGGACAGCACTTTTAGTCTAGATCTTGACCTGAATTCTTCTGATTGTATATCTCAGTGTGGGATAAACATTACTTTGATCTAATCATTTACACAAGTAAGCATGTATGGACTTATGACAGCTAAATTAAACATCAAAATCCCAATTTATGGTGGCACATTGAAATTAGCCAAGACCTGTTGCCAGTTCAGTAGTCTAATACTAACCAAAGAACTATTCTATACGAGATTTTTTTAAAAACAGCAAATTACCTTTAAGCCTTTAAAACTTTAGTTTTTTTTATTTTATTTTATTTTTTAATTCTGGTGAGCCAGAATGAGATTGGAGAAAAAATTAGAAGCCCATCTCCAGTCTTTTCCCTTTCTTAACTCCATTTTTTATATTCTTTCTTTTAATTATGCATTACTTTATACAAAGTTCCTGGGAGATATATATATATACACACTATATTCTTTCTTTTAATTATGCATTACTTTATACAAAGTTCCTGGGAGATATATATATATATATATATATATATACACACACACACACACACATACATACACACACATCCTTTCAGCTAATACTTTGTTCATATTGTTTCTGTTGTAGTCTATTCTAAACCTTTTTAAAATTGATAATAGATGCAGAACCCTACAATTTGTGTAGTAATTAATCATTATCTTTTAACTTCTTTACTTTGTACCCTTTCACCAGAATTAAGAATTCCTTTCTCATAGTTCTCAGAGCATTCTAATATTTTCATAAAACTTTTTGCTTGATTGGAAAATTATACTCTTTATTAGTCAGTCTGGTTCAAGTTAGGTATGCCAGTTTCAAATAGTTCTTAGAATTTAAAAATTCAGCCATATTAATTATAACCCTCAAATGCTAGAATCTAAAATTATCCAGAGTTCTACATACATAAACAATTGTCTTTTTATTTTGTCGAAATGATAAACTAAAAATACTGCCTAGAGATATCCACAGGATGTTTCAGTGAGTTTTATCAACTGCCAGATCACTGTCACAGAGACATAATATACACGCAGTGACTTTCTCACATGTAAATGCAGTAATGTACATGTATGGTTAGAGTGGAGACAAATGAGACATAAAAGAACAGAATAACGGCAGCCAAAGAAAGAGCTAAGATTTGACGTACACATTGACCCCAATATAAAGCGGCATGGAAATCAACTCAGTATGTGCTTTTTGAATATTCTCTATATGAAAAGGAATATAGAGATGAGTAAGATCTGGTGCCTTTCTTCAACAGTTCCACAAACTAACAAATGTAATATAACTCTTCCTTTTAAAAAAGAATAATTAAAAAATGTGCTTCATTATATGAAACACTCTCTTCTTTCCTCCTTTAATCTTTATCTATGAAGTATTATTATGATCAAATAAATAATTTATCTTCCACTGAAGAATTCTCATAACTTACTCTGTAGAAGCCACTCTCCTGAACAAAGCGCTTTAAGAAGAACTGAAGTATTTTTTCTGAAATCTAAAACCTTTTCATAGCATCTATGAAGTTTTCATTGATCTTTCCACTTGGACAGTGGACTCAAAAAAAGATATTTCTGATCATAAGATAATGCAATCTTAAATTTGAAAGAGACTTTGAGGGAAACCTGCTCTCACTTTGTAGGTGCAAAGACGAAGCTATTAAGTGATCGGTCCGAAGTTACAGCCCAGTCTAAAATCCAGTTCTCCTGAAGCTTAATCCTTTTCTGTTGCTTATGTGTGCTCATTATAAAAGTCACTCTTAATGTCCATGAACATGCCTTAGGTGATGTATTATGAATTGTTTTCTTCAAAAACCTATTTTATTTAGGCCAATATGAAATGAATTTTTGATTTGTTTATACTGGATTAATCAAAATACTTCATTTGTTAGCCTCTAGACTTAATAGCCAATTTAATTATATTTTATTTAGCATTGCTATCCTACCTTCCAGTTATACAGACACGTTAAATCGCATTTCCCTGAAGCCATTCAATAAATGTGAATTAAACAAATGTCTGTATTTAAAATAGTATGCCTTTTTGGTTCACTAATTATACTTTTTAATATCATCCTGATTTCAGGAGTAGTACTTCTGTTTTATATTGAGGACATTGAGGCTGAAAATAAAAATTAAATATTAAGTACTGAAAGTTGAGTGGCTTCTCTAGGTTTATATAACAAATCTATAGCAAAGCTTTGCTACAACACTTCGTAAACTTAATGTATCATAAAGATGTTTTTTGTCTCCTGGTCTTAGGTTTTCTAACTCACTTTTGCAAAATTTTTGACTAGAAAATTTGAGAAGCAGTGTAGTAGAGATGAAAGAAGATTTGTGTATATTAGCATTTATTTACATTTGACTTAGGATGAAATGGATATAGACTGAAGTAAGAAAATACTTATTTCTTATCTAAAAACAGATTAGGAAATACCTTATATTAGATCTCAGAAATTTCCAATCCCGTAATCTCTTTTCACTCATCAAATATTTTTCACTCCTTAATTACTCTGTAATTCCTCAAGAACCAACAGGAACCTTTCTTTTCTTTTACACAGAGAATACACCTATACGCACTTCTGATGTTGACTATCGACTCTTAGAGGCATCTAAAGCTGGAGACTTGGAAACTGTGAAGGTAAGCCAGTGCTCTTAATGTCGGGGGCGGTGTTGTTGAACTTTGCTAACCAACTCATTTTTAAGCTTCTAAGTAAAATTACTCAAATCCAAGCTATAAAAAGTCTGGGCAGAGTAGATCCATAAACAGGAGAAATCTTTACTACTAAGTATTTCCCGGTATGTGCCTAATATCTATTAAACCGCTAAAAAAATACATATGTGTGTATATATATACACACATATATATGATTTTTAGTCATTTTCCTTCAGGTTACATGAAAGCTCTTTTATTTTCACTTACGTTAATTAAAGTGTTATTATTTTGGGCCACATTCATAAATATGTAAACTAGTTTAAGCCCAGATATTAGTAGGATAACATTTGAAACAGTGTTTCTTGATCTTTTCCTAGAAATTCTCACATTTATTCTAGGAAAGCATTCTTCTTATTCCTCAACCATTTGGGATTATTTCTATATAGAAGATAGATTTTTTTCTATGTAACTCTACTTGCTAAGAAAATTCTATGTCTTTATTTGTGGTACAGAAACAATGGTGTAGATTTCATGTTTTTCTTCAAATATAAAACTATATTCTAATATTGAATATACTTTTAAAAAAATACACACACTTCCCATCTATAATCATTCTTTTAGGTATGAAGTTAGCAAAAAGGGATACGGTTTTCGTGTTTTTTTTAGGAATTGGTCTTTTATTTTTATTTCATTTTATTTATTTATAAAGAAATGCTAATTGCAAAATTGATATTGACATCATGCTACTTTTTACAAACTAAACTTTGTCACCTTTTACTATGCAAACTCTTAGTGATTTTTAGCAAACTGATTTTAGCATTCCTGGTGATATATACTGGTTGAAAATGACAGTATAAACACTTTTTCAGCTCTGTTACCTAGAAATTTTATTTCGTTTCAATATGTGGGCACTTCCAGGATCTCTTCTTTCAATAGCATGTAAAGTATGTAAAGAAAAGTGGTAAATTTTAGTTGAAGTTCTCTTAGATCTAAAACTATATAATATTTTTTCTTAAAAATACTTTATCATTTGAAATGTGTCCTAATAAAAGAAAATCCTTAAATATAAAAGTGATTATGATTCCTTTTCATTATTACCATATGATCATCTAGGTACTTGAATTGCTACATGTGCTCATTATATTTAAATTAATATATAGTTAATTTTAAAAATATATAGTTTTTAATTCCATGTGTTTTGTATGTTAATAGGCAAATATATAATATAGCTTTTAGATTTCCTAAAGAATCCATTCACAGTGGAGTCCAAATTTATTTTTAATCAACAGAATGGAAGTGGCAAAAGAAAACAAAGTGGAACAAATTAAGTGAGAATTAAGTCTGGTAAATTTATTTCCCAAGAGGCATCAGAAAATACTAGAAGTTAAATATTAGAGGAAAAGGCTATTTACTCAGTGAAGTATTTGAAATTATGAAAAGTAGGTAAGAAAGGATATAAAGTTGCTTCAGCATTCAAAAAGAAAATGAAATAGAATAGAGAATAAAGAACTTATGAATATTAAAAAGCAAATATTTAATAAGCAGTGGATGGGCTTCTATTTTTTGTAACCTCACAAAATAAGTTGCATTTCATTTCCTACCTCATCCCTAATTTGCCAATACTTTCTGCAAAAATAATAATGAAATTAATTTAGATTGTAAGAACCAGGGGGAAAAAGCAGCATCAGGAAGCAGCCTTGATCAAGTGAGACTCTATAGAAGACATTTACTACCAATTTTTGCAGCCTTTCTTTTCATTTTATATATTAATTTTTTATTTAATCAGACTTATTGATTCTGTTATTTATGTATTAATTTAGCCTCAGACTCACTTGTCATGAGTAGATAAGGTGTTTGACCTGGCCAAATGACATGGCTCTTCAAGTTTTAGAGTCTGGTGCTTTTACATATAGAGTTGATGAGATTGTGGGCTCTCCCTGACTGCCTGGACTTTGTCCAGTCATGTAAAATTTGTGCCACCTGAGAATCTCTTGTTTTTATCCTACCAGTGTGAAAACTCCTTGTCTTGGTCCATTTGTGCTGCTATAACAAAATACCAAAGACTGGGCAATTTATAAACAATAGAAATTTATTTTTCACAGTTCTAGAGGCTAGGAAGTTCAAGATCCAGGCTCTGGCAGGTTTGGTGTCTGGTGGGGTCCCAATCTCTCTGCTTCCAACATGGTACCTTGTTGCTGTGTCCTCTGAAAGGGGTCAAACTCTGTATCTTCCAATGGCAGAGGGCAAAAAGGGAGGCCTAAAGCTGTGTGAAGCCTCATTTATAACAGCCTTAATCTCATTTATGAGGAAGAAGCCTTCATGACCTAATCACCTTCTAATGGCCCCACCTCTTAATACTACTGTATTGGAGACTAAATTTCAACATGAATTTCAAAGGGACACAAACATTCCAGCCATAGCACCTGTATTAGTCCGTTTTGTGTTGCTATAACAGAAATACCTGAGACTGGGTAATTTATAAGGAAAAGAGTTTTATTTGGCTTACAATTCTGGGACAGCTGCATCTGGCACAGGTCTCAGGCTGCTTCTACTCATGGAAAAGTGGCAGGCAGCTGGGGGGTACAGGCAGATCACATGGCGAGAGGAAGCAAGAGAGAGAGGGCAGGTGCCAGGGTCTTTTAAACAACCAGCTCTCACAGGAACTAATAGAGCGAGAACTCACTCATTAATCCCCCCTCTCCCAGGAAGAGCATTAATCCATTCATGAGGGATCCACCCCATGACTCAATCAGTTTCCAACACTGCCACATTGGAGATCAAATTTCGACATGAGTTTTGGAGGGGACAACACATCCAAACTCCATCAGCACCCCTATTCAGTATATCAATAGAAACAGATCTTTTAGGTTCTTAGTTTTTATAATAGCTCATTACAGTGGCAGGAGCGGCAGCAAGATTGGCAAGTGCCAGGGAAGCCCATGCTGTCATACTTTGCAGCCTATAAAATGCCACTGTTTTCTCTGCTGTATTTGCCTTTTCTTCTTTTCATTACCTTTTTTCTTATCCCTTCCCTGAAGTTGGGTAATTAAGAAAGTGAGCAATGGTACATGATGTAGCAAAAAGATCAAGAGATTAAAAATCAGTGAAACAGGGTTTGAGTCTTTATTCTACCCCTTACCAACTGTTTAAAAAGGATGAGTCACTTAACCTCTCTGAGCCTTGGTTTATCTATCTGTGAAATGGAGATAATGATCAGCTTCAAAGACAGGTAATAATTTCCTCACTGAAAGGATATGATGTACTTTACAAACTATAAATTACTATACTAATGTTATTATTATTGTAATTCCCCTATCACCACTAGTGATACAGCCTTTCATTCCTTACTTTGCTTCCTACTGCTTCCTTAGCAAACATAATTGAGCTTGTAATTTAGATTGTACTGAAATGGTAGCATTCAAAGAGAGAAAAGGAGATAGACAAGAGATTTGGAGAACATCTCTGAAGGAGATGGAAGTAAAGGCCAAAAACTAGAGTGTGGTTAAAGTCAGTTTGCCTTGCAGAGTTAAACAAATATGCCCCCAAAATCAAGTGAAGTATTATTGACTGCGTGGCTTTGATATAGTGGATCAAAAGGCCAAGTAATTGGCCCAAGCAGAGAAATAATTTTTCCAGAGCCTTTTTACTTGCTTTTTTGCATTAGATGAGACAGGAACTCTGTAGTTCTGTGGTCAGCCAGAGACGGTCTAATTTGAGCAAAGAATTACTGAGAACATGCTAATACATGCAGATATGCTATGACAAGCAGTGTCAGAGAGAAAAGATTTATAAAGATGAAAAGGCAAGGTATCATTTTCTTTGAAAATGCTTGCTTCATTGTGTAGGTTTTTCTATTTGGTTAGGATTTTGGCCAGGAACTGTTGAAAAAGATTAAATTGCTCTGTACATAGTTAAGAGTATTCACAGTAATTGTAAAGCCAAGCATAGTGCTAATTTTTAAACATCATTTGTGTTATCTAATCTTTGAAAATGTGTATTCATTAGAAGATTACAATTTATCCAAGATTCTGCACTATTTTGGGGCAAAATCTTTGAATAAATATTAATGTTCTTTTTGTGTTTGCCTCTGTGTTTACCATAAAAGCAACTTTGCAGCCCTCAAAATGTGAATTGCAGAGATTTAGAGGGCCGGCATTCTACACCCTTACACTTTGCGGCAGGCTATAATCGTGTGTCTGTTGTGGAGTACCTTCTACACCATGGTGCCGATGTCCATGCCAAAGACAAAGGGTATGTGTTAGAATTTGGCTGTTCGGGATTCGTTCTTTTCATACTTAAAAAAAAAATTTTTTTTTTAATATTTTTGAAGTCTTAGGGTCCCCCCCCCGCCGTTAAAGAAGTTTTGGGTTAATGCGTTAAATTAAAACATTTTACAAATGTACAGTATAGAAAGTGAAAATTCTCTGTCAGCCCACCCCTTAGAGATATAACATTAAAATTTTGTATGTAATCCTCCAGATATTTTTTTTTCTGCATATATTTTGAATGCAAATACCAGTTTGTGTGCTGTGATGATAGTGGTGGTAGTTTTTAAGACAAACGATGATGCCATTCTATACAGTCTGCTTTGCAATTTACTCTTTTTACCCAATAGTATATCTTGAATGTCTTTCCATATCAGTACTTAATAGTGCATCTTAACCTTTTAATGCCTGTGTATAGTAATTTATTGCATTATATGAATGTTTTATAGTTTGTAATTTGTTGTTTATCCCCCTTTTTTTGCTATTAAAAATGTGTAATCTCTTCCAAAAAGAAGCCATCCATCCCAAAGTCACCAGTACTAATAGAAACGTAATTTTATTTTTATTGATTCAAATGTTCTATACTTTTATGTTAGTTTGCTAAATTATTCGAATTCATCTAGACAAAAGTTAAAGCAGCCATGGAAGCTAGCTAGAAATGTGAGAAGGAACTTTTTTAACTGAAATAAGTTTCCATATTCTTAGTTAATTTTTATTATCTCAAAATAAGCTGGCAACTTTCTCTACAGTTACATAGCAGAGTGCTGTAGAATTAAACTACTAATTTAGGCTTTAATTAACCACTATGTATTTATTTATCTTTTTTAGAGATTCATCAGACATAAGTATTCAGTAACAATCTCGCTAGCTTTTTCAAAGTGTTTCTGTTGACCATTTTAACACTTAGTATATTTCACTGCAAAATGCTTTTTAAAAAGGCACTTATCTCTCTAAACAAAAAGGTACTTGATACTTTGTTTTTGCCTTGTCTTAAGTGTAACTTAAACTTATCCTTGTAATGCATCCTTTCTTATGGAGTCATCTTTTTGTCCTTTTAGCATGTCACTGCCTTCAGATAAGAACTTAGAGTCATCTCAGAATAGTTTGCTCATAAATTGAGTCAACTAGATTTTCTTATCTGACTAGAACTTAAAAAATTGGTGTCATTATTTGCCTTACTGAATACTTTCCTGAATCACTTAGATTGTGAGTTTTCATTGCTTGGCATCTCAGTACTTAAACCTAAGCACAGAAACCACCACTGGAATCATTATGAATTAAAAAATGAAAAAGAAAAACAAAAAGTAGTACTTGCCTAAATAAATAAGTTGAATTGCATTGTGTATTTTAGAAGCAAGCCTACAATTTTTATTAGTAAAACCCAGATGGAAGAAAGTTTGGGAGATGATAAAACCAGATTGTTGATTAGTTATTCCTGAAATAATCTTGTGGTGGTGTTTACATTGGCAGAGTGAAAATCTGAATTAAAAGTACCCTCATGAAACCTTATTCTATAGGTATATTTCTATATGTATTTTAAGGATAAGGGTTACTATGACATGTATCCATCCCCAAGAAAGTGAGGAAAAGTCCTTACATTGGAAGGAATTTTTTAAAAATTATTAATCCTCACTTAGAAATGTATGACTATATCTTAACGACCAGCGGGGAATTATTTCTTTTTGAGTGGGTGTTCAGTATAGTCAGTGCCATAGAAGAATGATATTATTCTTACCGTTAGAATCATTTAAACTCAAAGATTTGTTTTGTGACTTTAAAATAATTTTCTTTTGTTTAGTGGTTTGGTGCCCCTTCATAATGCCTGTTCATATGGACACTATGAGGTAGCCGAGCTTTTAGTAAGGCATGGGGCTTCTGTCAATGTGGCGGACTTGTGGAAATTTACCCCTCTACATGAAGCAGCAGCCAAAGGAAAATATGAAATCTGCAAGCTCCTTTTGAAAGTATGTAGTTTTAAAAGTTACAAAATATGAAGTAATTGTATTTTTTTTTGGTTATTACTTAAGATTAACTTGGAGTGTTCTGTAAAGGACAATAAATGCAAAGGAAAATATGAAATCTGCAAGCTCCTTTTGAAAGTATGTAGTTTTAAAAGTTACAAAATGTGAAGTAATTGTATTTTTTTTTGGTTATTACTTAAGATTAACTTGGAGTGTTCTGTAAAGGACAATAAATGCTATAAAGACTACTTCCATTTTCAGTTTTACAGAAGAATGTTTAAGTGTAATGATACTTACATAGCTTTGAGTAGTGTCTGAAGTGTCTTTCTGAACTGATTTGATTAAGTTCAGTTAATCAAAGTTCATCAAAGTAGGTTTTGGGAAGAGTTGAATTAGTTTGCATTGTTTATCTGATACAGTATAAATATCAGAAAAAAAATTATACAGGGAGAAACAAGTTTTTCAATCAAGTTGATTTTTTTCTTGCTGTCTATTTTATTATTAATTAACCCATTCCTCATAATTAAACCTTACTTAAACATATTATAATAACTTATTTTAATATCAGATTTTTTTTAAATATAAGGTAATCTCTAAACAAAGTTGTTTATGCAGATTTGGGGGATATATGTGAAATAGCAGAAACTAGTATTTATATGAAACTAACAATTATTTTGTGTTCTTTTTAAGTTAAGTGATGTAAAAAATGACCAGACATGTATTTATGTGGTTTTCTTTTTTATTTTTAACTAGAGAATTGTTCTAGTTAGATACAAAGTTCTTCTTCCATCACTTTCATGGTTTCAAATGTGTTCTTATCCATCATGAGAAAATCACTATATTTGATACTCACTTTTTAAATCACTGGTTGGTAAGAAATACCTTCCAGGTCATTGCAAATTTATTACCTAGCTTAGCTTATTCCTGCTTTCCACAGTGGGCCAATAACAGTCTATCTCAGGCCTTTAATAAAAATTCTTGAGTTTCATTTACTTTATTTCACAGATACAGGTGATTAAACTTTTTAAATCAAGGTAATTTTTAATACATTTATACCTAATTTCATGTTAAGATTTTCAATGAAGATATAAAAAATATTACTAAACTTTGCCTACTGGTGGCATTTAGAATTAAGCATTTTTTTCTACCTGTGTGTCTTCCTCTTCTCTCTTTTATATGATACTCCCTGAGTATCTTTATGTAATTGGAATCTGGTCAAAATTAACATCCAGGCCATTCTTGAAAGTAAAAGAGGTTTCCAAAGACAACTTGGAGTCTGAGAAAAAGTATATTATGTGAAGAGAATAGTAAAAGACACTCATCACCCTCATCAGTTCACCATCACCATTGACCCTGAGGCTTTGACTGAGCAGTAGTTAGAAAGCTGATCCAATATATTATTGCTAAGCAGGGAATTTGCAAAATAAAATAGGATATTTCCTGTGGTTTTCAAAATGCATATAGAATGGATACCTTTCCTCAGATGAGCAAAGGGTAGAGTAAGTTAAATAAATAAGTAAATACATCTGTGCATACCTGTCTACCTGCCCACCTACTCTGGCTTTTTTTCTTTGCAGCATGGAGCAGATCCAACTAAAAAGAACAGAGATGGAAATACACCTCTAGATTTGGTAAAAGAAGGAGACACAGATATTCAGGACCTACTGAGAGGGGATGCTGCCTTGTTGGATGCTGCCAAGAAGGGCTGTCTGGCAAGAGTACAGAAGCTCTGTACCCCAGAGAATATCAACTGCAGAGACACCCAGGGCAGAAATTCAACTCCTCTGCACCTAGCAGGTAAGCATCACCTTTGCTCTCAAATCTTATTTTTCTTTCTTGGATACCTAACATAGTTTACCAAAAGATAAAAGAAATGCTGAGCATAAAAGGGACTACTCAGTAAAATGCTTTGATTGACATAATTTTGTATAATTTCTCATTGTGAAGGCCTTCAATTATGTGATGAGAGAATTAGCTTTTGATGCAAAAGATATTCAAACCTTAACATTTTCTGGTCCTTAGAATTTACAGTTGGACTTCCATATACGTGGGTTCTGCATCTGAGGATTCAACCAACCACAGATTAAAAATATTCGGGGGAAAAAAGTATTGGTACAACAGTAAAGAATAATACAAATAAAAATAATACAGTATAACAACTACTTACATAGCATTTACATTGTATTAGGTATTATAAGTTATCTAGAGATGATTTAAAGTATACAGAAGGATGTGTATAAGGTTATATGCAAAAACTATGCTACTTTATATCAGGAACTTGTGCATCTCCAGATTTGGCATCCCCAGGGTCATGAAATCACTCTTCTGTGGATACCAAAGGATGACCATATATACAGTTTTTTTTTTTTTTCTTTTAAGCTGACATGTTTGCCTCTTTTCATTCTAATAGCAGGCTACAATAACCTCGAAGTAGCTGAATATCTACTAGAGCATGGAGCAGATGTTAATGCCCAGGACAAAGGTGGTTTAATTCCTCTTCATAATGCAGCGTCTTATGGGGTAAGCTAGCTAAAGTTTAAAGTATTTGAAATTCCCATTACATTTACTACTTTATTAAATGTTATTATGCATTAAGTAGATATCTAACCAATAGCATAATTTAGCAAAATTTTAGTCTTTTATTATTTGCCTTCCCAGTTAAGCTTAATTATCAACATGGCCAAGAACTATGCTTTTTATAGCTTTTTGGTCTCTCACATGATCTAGCACAGTAATAGGTGTGTAATAGGTGCCCAGTGAATATTTATTGATACAGATCATATATCTTAACTACCTCAAGTAGATTTCAGAAACTGTAAAAGCCCGGATGCTCATATATAGGCATGGAAATTATGGCAGCTTATGTTTATCATCAGCATCTTAAAAATGCTCAAGTAAGTGGCTAAACAATTGGTGTATATGGTTTTATAGAGTTCAAATGACTAGCTAAAACTCCACGGTAAAAGTTCACAATCATCCTTTCCAACACTATAACTGTGATCATCAGCTGTAAGAGGAAGAAGAATGTACAGGTATTACAGTGCCTTGATGCCATGTGTCCGAACTGACTGACTGGAAATAACCAAGGTCCACTCAGGCCGATGAGTCACTGCAGTAGAAATAAGATGAATGCTCATGTGCTTGTCTGTTCATCCACTTTATCCCTATTTCACCGTAATCCACGGATGCCAGCTTGTACATACCAGGTGTTCTCACAGTTGGAATCACTGTTGATGAAGATAGTTTCTAAATTTGCAAAAGCCTGATGAGCTATAAATAAAAGCCAAGCTAACTACCTTGATCTCCGGATTCTCCTTTCCTTCTGTCTTTTCCTTTGTCCGTCATAATGAGAATATCATCATCTTCTCAGGCCCCTTCTGCAAAGACCAGTATTTTAGAGAAATGACAAATCTAAGTGGGAATGTGTTTAAGGATAGCAAACAGTCCACTTTTGAGTTGGACAAACAGAAAAAAAAGTTATTCTTCCAAGTATGATATAAATTAATTGAAAGTTATCATATTTAATAAATACATTTTTGGAACTGAATTTCCTCTTGAAACTACAGTATTTAAAAGTTATCTTTCTAAAGATGATTAATCTTTTATTAAAATTGTTTGAATTCTCTTTTAACATTCCTTTACAGAGGATTCTCAATTTCACTGTATAAGAGCTATTTCTACTGAAGACCTGGCATGCTAAATATTTGCTGTGCTAACATACTACGTATACATTTGTATATAATCCTTTTACCATTAAGTTATAACTGTATATGTACATAATTTGGAATCTAATTTTCAGCACTTCTTAGCATGATTCTTCTGTCCATATTGTATTCTACTAATCCCTTTGCTAAGCATCAGTTAAAAGTTTATGAAGCTGATGGGATCAGTAGAACTTAATTCAGAGTCTCTTATCTTTGGCATAAATCTACTAATGAGTAAGGATAGGTGGCTACAGTAGAATCATAGTTCTTGACCTGGTCCAGTAAAGCCTGTGTTATAGTATGAACTGTGTAGACTACAAATTGCTCTTATAGATTGTGGATGTAGGGAAGTTCTATCCCATCAGTCTTCTACTTTCATAGTCTTCATAGCTGTCACACAGGGTAAAGAAAGTAAAACTTAATTTATAAAGTAAGTACTTTACCTTTTGATCCCCAAAAAGTGTTTTCTTGATGGGAATAGTTGAGATGTAACTTACTCTATATGTGTGTCATTTGATGACCACTGTGAATGGCATAGAATTTACAGTGGTTCTCTTTAATGGCTTAAGAGTAATGTAGCATGCAAGTCAACTTTTCCGTATTCATGTTCTCTTGAAGCAGTCTTGCCACTAGCTGAAGAGAGTTGTAATGCACTCAGTCTTCTGACCAGAGGCCACTGTTCCATTTTTATAAACTTATTCACCATTAGCCACAACTCATGTTGTTCTTCTCTAACTCCAAGTGAGAAAAAATAACATTTTTTTCACAGTCTTTTTTTATGTTATTCTGTTTGTTATCAAATCGCTTCTTTGTAAATGAAGGTAACTTACTGAGGTGAAAAGGAACAGAAAGTTTTCCAGGCTGAATAGAGGGCATTTGATGGAGGTTTTAATCAACCTGGTTCATCTCTTCCTTATTCTGAAGAATGCAAATGAGCTAGATAATGTGTTCATTGCAGGTATTTTTACCTCATTGTGTGAGTGGATTGTTTGAGTCACTCTAAAAATCTTTCATGTAATAAACTGGTAAATTCAAAAATCAACTATTTGTGAGTTAATGACTATGGACTGTCACTCACTAAAACCTTTACTTTTGTAGTTTCTTGACCTTTTTAAATTATCATTATTGCCTTGTTTTTCACCTGTGCAACCATTCTCCTCAGTAATCTTTCTCATGACACACAGTGATTCACTTAAAATGAGGACAAATGTTAGCATTAATATAAAAATTGAGAAAGCTATTTTTTCTTTAACTAAAGGGTAGATATAACTGCTTTTTAAACTATGTGTAGATATATAAATCAATATATCTTTCAAAGGCTCCTTCTTATTTATGCTACACATATGCCTTGGCTGGATATTTTAATGAAATTATAGGGCTCTAGGCCACATTTCTCTGTTAGGATGGCAAAACACTGGTATCATATTGTATTATTCCAATGACACTTGGACTGGCCTGGCTGAATAGTGTGTGTGATGCACTTGCCCTAAAATAATCATTTTGTGGAGTAGATTTTTTTTGTGGCACTTCATCTGGAATAGAGGCTTCTATACTAAAAATAAAACAACTTCTAGAGCAGTTTTAGATATACCGTTACCCAATGATCTCTACTTAAATGGTTTCTCCTTGGACCGAGCCCGTGGCGCACTCGGGAGAGTGCGGCACTAGGAGTGCAGTAGCACTCCCGCCGCAGGTTCGGATCCTATATAGGGATGACCGGTGCACTCACAGCGCTCACTGGCTGAGCGCGGTGCGGCTTGTCTCAAAAAGGACAAAAAAATAAAATAAAATAAAATAAATGGTTTCTCCTTATTATCATACTCTCTCCCATTTTCACCTTGTCAGGAAAATGGCTCTTGTGTATTAGTCTAGCAAGACTCTATAGGTATCTTGTGTTGTAATGGCAAGACCTGAACTTGGAATCTGAGCATCCGGGATTTACTCTTTACTCTTCTGCTCAATAAATAACCCAGTAGCCTTCAGCAAGTGCCTTAATCTTTCTAATCTTCAATTTCTCACTAGTAGAAATTGGATGCTAAGACCTTCTTTATAGGGTTATCATAATGATTTCATGAGGTCGTGCATGTGGAACATGCATTCTCTAACCTAAAGCACTATAAAAATGCAAGGTAATATTATTATCATAGAACAATATGCTACCTATAGTTTATGTACTAAGCCGTCCAAATAAGGGCCGCATGTCACTCCTACATCTCACAGCTTTAGGAATAATCTATATATTTAACCAGCTCAGTATCAGTATTAAATAGACACAGAATAATTGACTGGACTGGGGATAAAATAATAATGAGGTATCTTTGAAGTTACATAAAGTTATGTACTTATACCGTTATTTATTAGTCTGTAATCCTTGATTTACTTGCTGTCCTCTAGAGAGCTCATTATCATGCTCTGTGTGTATCTTTGGGTCCTTTTTGTAGAAAAAGGACTTGCCACTTCAGTTTTTCTAAATGGAAGAACACATAGTTTACAAAGCTTAAGTAGAAGTTACAAGTTTCATGAAGAGTTTAATATTAATGCTAATGTGCCTTATTCTGTTTAGAGTTCTTTGTATTATAATGCCTTCTATTATTTTTGCACGTACATTTTCACAAAAGATGTTTTCTGCTATCCAATAAATGTAAAGCATTGATATTTATTTATTACCAAAAAGCATGTAATTTTCTGTTATCTCAAACAGTAAAGCAATTGGCTGATTATTTTCCTTTCTCAAATTTTCTGTTTTTCAGTGTTTTCTTTAAAATACATATTTTGGGGCTATCATGACATTATAATAAAGCCTCTGTGCAATTAAATGGCTGTAGCTGGAGCACAAGCACATTTTTCTTCCCCCTACTTCCCACCTTTCTGAAATTGAATTTCAGCCTTCCCAGTCTTTTTATGTTGTATTTGTTATTTAAAGCAATTTGTGTTGCAGCTGGATTTTGAAACCATATTAAATTGGCTTTTGGAAACATTCCAAGAGTTCAGCTCCTTTTGTAGACCTTCTAATTCAATACTTTGCTCTTATATGTTGAATAGAACTGAGCTGCAGCTTATTTATTGCATTTGTCAGCTTTAAATTTCAGTTACTATTTTTGCCCTAGTGGTATAGCTGTTTAAAAGAATTAAACAGCTTAAGAATTGTGTTTTTAGTCTGCTTGGGTAGTAATATCCTCCTTTCTGTTCATTGCTCTTTCAGATGTTTGTCAGTAAGTTTAACAAACGTGTAATTGGTTTCTCCAAGCATAAACTATAAATTCAATATAAAGAAAGTTTCTAATATACCACATAGGGCGGTCCGTTGCCGGACACGAAAAAAGACAAAAAGGAAAAAATATATATATACCACATATATAATTTATTTTATGCACACACACAAATATGTAATTTTCCTTGGACTGTCTAATTTTGCAAGTCTGTGCAAATTAGTCTACCAAGTTATATTATTCTCCCAGTAAGCATGGGAGTACAGTAAAATTAATCATCAGAAACAGTTTAAATGCCTTATTACCTCACTGTGGCAAAGTTTGAAATTGTTCCATGCTTTTGAGTTAACTGAACAAAAATTTGCTATCTTTTTTCAACATGTTTTTTTAATAAGGGTGATGAACTATTGGATTTTGTTTTAAGTGATTTTGATGATAACTGTTTTTATCTTTTGTGTTAGAGAATCTAAAAATAATTAAACTATTGAATTAATTTTATAATGGTAACATAATCCCAAAAGGATCACAAAACATAGTCTGTTTTCAGAAGCCCTAGTCTGATTATGCTGCCCTTTTTTTTTTAAGCTTTATATTGTCATAGCAAATGAAGTTTTTCTTAGGAGTTGACTGATCTGTACTTTTCTTTTAAGATAAATTTTCTTCATTTCTCTTTCTGAAATTACTATTTTTAAAATTAATAGATATTTGTATTATATTAAAAAAAACTTTAGGGCCGGCCCAGTGGCGCACTCGGTAGAGTGCGGCGGCGCTCCCAACGAGGGTTCGGATCCCATATAGAGACCGGTCCACTCACTGGTTGAGCGCGGTGCGGGCGAAACACCAAGGGTTGTGATCCCGTTGCCGGTTGCGGTACGGGTGCAACACTGAGGGTTGCGATCCCGTTTCCGGTCACGAAAAAAGACAAAAAGGAAAAAAAAAAAAAAAACTTTAATGCTTCCTCAGAAAATATGCCTGTTCTTTTTGAAGTGAGGGTCTTCAAAAGAGCAGACTAAATCTTTTTTTTTTTTTTTTTTTTGGGCAGCCAGCCAGTACAGAGATCGAATCCTAAACCTTAGTGTTAACAGCACCATGCAGACTATATCTTAAGGATAATATGAAATCATATGTTTTAAGTCCTATCTTGGGATCTTTACCTTTCTTTATCTTCCCCATCTCTTCCCATTCTCGTAAGCATTAGCTTCAGAAAACTCACCGTATTGCAGTTGAGCAACAGCATGAGTTGGAAATGTATTCTCAGAAGATAATGTACTTCTGAGTTCATTATCAAAGGAAACCAAGTGATGCCAGGAAATGTATCCAGAAGGGACACAAATGTGCCAGTTGCACAAAGCTATAGAACGTTGGAGTCAAAATGGATTTCATAAATGCCTTGGTGGTAACCAGCCTAGCATCCCTAAATGTGTTTATAAAAACATACACGTTATTTTTTATATTCTTTAAAGCCTAATTGTTGAATCAATATTATCTATAGGTAATAGAGTGTCTTAAACTTTGTAAGACTTTGGGGAAGAAACTGAAATCTTTTGCTATATAGAGCTCTTATTATTTGAGAGAATTTGCTTTTCTTTGAAGTCTCTCCTCCTAATTTAATAGCCCTACCCTTTTAAAGTTCTTCTGCAGCTTTTATTTTCCCTTTTGTTTCCTCTGAGGACTCTTTCCACTCTCCTTTTCCAAAATATTTTTGTTCTCAAGGCTTTATTCCTCTTGTAATTATCTTTCTGTATTTCTTTCCTTAGCTCATTTATCAAGTAGCTACAGCTGTTAATTCAGTATTCCATTTTGTAATTTCCCTAGAGTTCCTCACCCCAATGCCAGGCCCTCGTAGGTATTCAGCACATGTTTGGTGGGCGGTGAGTGGGTAGGAGAGAGTAAATGAGTGCATAAGTGGTGCCCTCTTCTCTTCCTATCTTTTGTCAGACCATTTACAGGACATTATTACTTTGATGTTTTCCTTCAAAAGCTACATACTCCAAGTGAACCTTAAACTTTTGCTGCTCAATTTTTGTTAACAGTTCCACCTTTTTTTTAAATCTTCTAGACAGCCCCCCCAAAAAACTGTAGTCATCTTTAACTTTTCTTTCTCTTCTTCTGTAGTGAATTCGCCTTTCTAAATCCAGCTTTTTTTGAGAATCAAAATTTCTCAAACTTAGCCCTTCTTTTCCATTCTTCTATAACCGTCCCGGGTCAGAGTCTCATCACCCCACGCTCAGGTTATTAGTGTGTCTGCTGCTAACATGTCTTCCACCCCTAAGTCATTTTGGACATAACAGACTGATTTTTGTAAAATGTTGTTTTGTTATGTCACTTTCCCAAAGGTTGAACAAAGAACATTGAGAATCTTTGAGTTGAGTATGTCGGTAAATAGATGAGGTTGCAGCAGGTTAGAAGAGAAATGAGAAGAGAAGAAGAGAAGGATTGGGTATGGAATGCTTGTCTGAAAAGTTTGGCAGATAGGAGGCTTGGGGTCAGGTACTCGTTTTATTTCATGTACTTGTTTTTTAAAATAGACCTGAACATGTTAGAGGGCTAAATTTAAAAAATAAAATAAAATAAAAGGCATAAAGCCTGTGAAGGTAAAAGAATAGAGTAAGAGAGTAGAATAAGAAAAGAACAGAGTAAAAGAATACTTGTGGAATTGAGACTCTGGAGGAGGCAAGCAAAGATGGAGTACAAAATACAGATGTAGGTATGAAATAGTTTTTCAGAAGAAGAAACTTTTATGAAGGATAAGAATATAGATATAGAGAGAATGAATTTTTAAATAACTAAATAACAACAAATGTATCAGATGGAGTTGTACCAGATGATCTCATTCCTACCTCTCTGCATCCATTTGTTCTTCAGCATGTTGACATAGCAGCATTACTAATAAAATACAACACGTGTGTAAATGCAACGGATAAGTGGGCTTTTACTCCTCTTCATGAAGCAGCCCAGAAAGGAAGGACACAGTTATGTGCCCTACTCCTAGCACATGGTGCAGATCCAACTATGAAGAACCAAGAAGGTCAGACACCTTTAGATCTGGCAACAGTAAGTCCTCATTTCAGATATTCAGTATGGTTCATTGTACTTTCGGAGATGACATTAAATTCTAGGGCTCAGCAGGTTTACCATTAATAGTGCTTATTTCACATAGAATGAAAACAGATTTTTTTCTGAAACTTTCTGATGTTCAGACTTTTTATATTAAAATATAATTTAAAACTCTGTTAAGGCAAACTAAGCAATAAGTTAATTTAATTTTTTGGACATAACTAGCCTGGGGAGAAAACATGAATCATAGGAAAACACATTTCTAGAATAGATATAATTTAAAACTCTGTTAAGGCAAACTAAGCAATAAGTTAATTTAATTTTTTGGACATACTTAGCCTGGGGAGAAAACATGAATCATAGGAAAACACATTTCTAGAATATATCCTCAAAAAATTACATTTAGTAAAATATTTTGCACCTTTTATATTTGGCATTTTATTGTAGAGCAACTGATATACCTGATAATATGCCTGTCTGTGAGACAGTCAAAGGAAAATTAACTCTGGTTGGTGTATTATTTCAAAGATAAAAAAGTAAACTAATATACTGTAGAAGTATTTTTGAGGTTAAGTATTATTAAACTGCAAAATTGAACACTGCATCACCATCCCTAAACTTTCTGAAAATCAGTAAGTTACTGTATAGTGACAATAATTTATAATTTTTTAAGCCAGAAATATTTTTCCAAGTTATGTCGTTTTATCTTTTGCTGAGTAATGCACTATTTCAAAAGATTTCATGGCTTGAAATAATAGAAATATATTTCTCATGATTCTATACATTGACTAGGACGTTTTATGCTGGCTTCAGCAGGGGTCATTTGTACAGCTAAATATAGCTAAGATGGTTTCACTCATCTGCCTGGGGCTTTGGCAGAGATGGGAAGAAAGATGCGACCTCCTTATCTGTCCCTACATTGTGTTTCATCATTTAGTAGTCTTGCTAAATTTTTTATAGGATGATTGCATCTCAAAAGGGATAAAGCAGAAGCTGACGTTTCTCTTTAAGGCTAAGCCTGGAACCGATCTGCTATCACTTCTACTACATTCTCCTGTACAAAGCAAGTCATGAGGTTAGCACAGATCCAAGGGATAGGGAAATAGACTCCACTTTCTTTGAAGAGAGAAGCAAAGATTTTGTGGCCATCTTTAATCTACCACAGTCCTCCCCGTGGCCACAACATTCTGCCATGCAACATCAGTCCCACTTTCTCTAGCAGCACCCCATTTTCAGATATCAATTTTCATATCATTTCTCTATTGCTGCATAACAAACCATCCCAAAACCTAGCAAGTGGCTTAACATGATGTATTATTTCTCACAGTTCTGTGGGTTGATTGGGCTCAGCTAGACAGTTCTGCTGTTTGTACAGCTACCTTTAGCTGAAAACTCGGCCTTTCTTCCTGCAGGGCTGCTCTCTACCTAGTGGCACATCACTCAGTAGTCTAGCCCAAACTTCCTTCCGGCATAGTGAGCAGCTTCTAAGAGAGTAAAAGTATATGCTGCCAGTCCTCTTTAAGCCTGACTCAAACTCCTCAGAACATCACTTCTTTTATATTCTGTTGTTTAAAGCAACTCACAGTCAAATCAGATTCAAAGGGAGAGAAATTGATGCCACCCGTTAATGAGAAGAGTAGCAGGCATGATGGTAAGGAATTGATGGCTGGCTGTCTTTCGAAACTACCTCCCACATACTGTAACAGCAGTTACACCTACTACTTACGAACTGTAAAGTTCATGAATAAAGTGCCCAAATTAAAGTAGCATCTCTTTAATATTTCACAAGATGTTAATTGTACCTTAGGTATGCACTAAAAACCAAAGCTTATTGTAGTATAAACAAAACATAGTAAATGTGGAAACTCTCTTCTAAAGAAGAATGAGAATCAATCTTCTGAAAGTGCTGTTTTGTTTTTTAATGGAAGAAGCAAAATTTTTTTAGTTACATAGTTTTTCCAGTTCTATCTACTGAAACTACTGAGACTCTGGAGTTGCAGATAGAAGGAACAAGGTATAAATGGTCCAAAATCAGTAGGGCAAAGTGAACCATTCATTAAAGAAAAAATTCACAAAACATTTGGTCCTTAGTGAAAAACTTAACATTTTAAATTATAGTAATTTTTCTGTGTGTGTGTGTGTGTGTGTGTGTTTAATTACTTTTAGGCTGACGATATCAGAGCTTTGCTGATAGATGCCATGCCCCCAGAGGCATTACCTACCTGTTTTAAACCTCAGGCTACTGTAGTGAGTGCCTCTTTGATCTCACCAGCATCCACACCCTCCTGCCTCTCCGCTGCTAGCAGCATAGATAACCTCACGGGCCCTTTAGCAGAGTTGGCAGTAGGAGGAGCCTCCAATGCAGGGGATGGTGCAGCTGGTACAGAGAGGAAGGAAGCGGAAGGTGAGTAGGCCTCATGAATGCATATTCATTTATACTTTTTAAAAAATAGAACAGATTCACTTTTTTCTGTTGGTAATTATTAAATACCTCACTAAGAGATATCTGTCTGTAAATTTTTATACACACTACATCTTACAAGAAATACTTATTCATAGAAGGCTGCTGAGTTCCTTGGCCTCTACAGTGTTCTTTATGTATATTTTAGTACATCCATTTCTAAACACAGTATCGTATCGAACCACCGAGTATGTCTTATTACTGATACTATATCAGAAAACACCGGCCGGCCTGGTGGCGCACTGCTGTAGTGCGCCACTTGGGAAGTGCAGCGGCACTCCCGCCGAGGGTTCAGATCCCACATACAGACCGGTTCCCACTCACTGGCTGAGCGAGGTGCGGG